>NC_053389.1:694026146-694078169 GCF_905171765.1 Bufo bufo
CTGATTCTCTGATGTGGAACCTCTCTCCTCTGTTTGGGTGAAGGGGTCAAAGTAACTAAATGGTGGCTTCTCCTGTGGTGGCTGATATGATGCCAGAATATGTGCTGTGGGGCCTCTCTCCTCTTCCTGAGTGCAGGGGTCAAAGTAACTCAATGGTGGCTTCTCCTGTGGTGGCTGATATGATGCCAGAATATGTGCTGTGGTGCCTCTCTCCTCTTCCTGGGTGCGGGGGTCAAAGTAACTCAATGGTGGCTTCTCCTGTGGTGGCTGATATGATGCCAGAATATGTGCTGTGGTGCCTCTCTCCTCTTCCTGGGTGCGGGGGTCAAAGTAACTCAATGGTGGCTTCTCCTGTGGTGGCTGATATGATGCCAGAATATGTGCTGTGGTGCCTCTCTCCTCTTCCTGGGTGCAGGGGTCAAAGTAACTAAATGGTGGCTTCTCCTGTGGTGGTTGATATGATGCCTGATTCTCTGCTGTGAAACCTCTCTCCTCCATCTGGGTGTAGGGGTCAAAGTCTTTCAAAGTCGCCTTCTCCTGTGCTGATTGATATAAAGCTGATGGTTGTGCCATCTGACATGGTTGCCAGGGTCTGATTCAATGGGGGCCTACTCCTGTGGTGGGTGATCTAAATGCCTGATTCTCTGCTGTGAAACCTCTCTCCTCCGTCTGGGTGTAGGGGTCAAAGTCTTTCAAAGTCGCCTTCTCCTGTGCTGATTGATATGAAGCTGATGGTTGTGCCATCTGACATGGTTGCCGGGGTCCCATTAAATTGGGGCCTACTCCTGTGGTGGGTGATCTAAATGCCTGATTCTCTGCTTTGAAACCTCTCTCCTCCGTCCGGGTGTAGGGGTCAAAGTCTGTCAAAGTCGCCTTCTCCTGTGCTGATTGATATAAAGCTTATGCTTGTGCCATCTGACATGGTTGCCGGGGTCTGATTCAATGGTGGCCTACTCCTGTGGTGGGTGATCTAAATGCCTGATTCTCTGCTGTGTAACCTCTCTCCTCCGTCTGGGTGTAGGGGTCAAAGTAACTAAATGGTGGCCTACTCCTGTGGTGGGTGATATGATGCCTGGTTCTCTGCTGTGGGACCTCTCTCCTTTGTCTGGGTGCTGTGGTCAAAATAATAGTAAGTGACCTTCTCCATTGGTGGGTGACTTGAAGCCTGATTCTGTGCTATGGGACCTCACTCCAATTAGTATTGTTTAATTTTTATTTATTTTATGTTAACTCATCATTTCCCTATCTACATTTGTTTGCAGGGGATTTAACTACATTTTGCTGCCTTTTGCAGCCCTCTAGCCCTTTCCGGGTGTGTTTTACAGCCTTTTTAGTGCCCAAAAGTTCGGGTCCCCATTGACTTCTATGGGGTTCGGGTTCGGGATGAAGTTCGGGTCGAGTTCGGATCCCGAACCCGAACATTTTTCGAAAGTTCGGCCGAACTCGTCGAACCCGAACATCCAGGTGTTCGCTCAACTCTAGTTATATGGCTTCTTTGCTCCTCTGCTGGTCCTTTTCGTCGGTTGGATCCAGCAGAGGAGAAGACTTCACTGTGAGTACACCAAACACTTCACTGTAGCCCCAGATCACCCCCCTGCACCCCAATTAACCCTTTGATCACCCCTTTGATCGCCCCTGTCAATCACTAGTGAAAGACAAAAAGTGATCAGTGTAAACTGTCACTTTTTTTTTTCACTGGTATTGACTGTTAGGTTTTAGGGATAGTTTAGGCCCCTTGGTTAGGTAGTTAGCGTCAGTTAGCGCCCACCCCACCGCACCACAGTCACTTTTATTCGCTGATTAGCGTATCGCTAATCAGCATTTGTACTTTTATAGTATCTGTAAATGATCAAAACTGATCACGGTCAGATCTATAATTGTATTAGTGTCACCTTAGCTCGCCCTCCACCCAAAAAGCAGTGTTTGCCCGATCAGGCCTGATCGGTCGCCCACACGTGCGTTCACCCACGCCCGCCCCACCGCAGTGACAAAAAATTATTATTTTTTGATCACTGCACATTCACTTTACACGCACTGCGGCGATAAAAAAAATCTGTTTTGATATTTTTTATCAACCGCAGCAGCCTCCGGTACTTCGCTAGCCTCCCCTTTGTAAGACAGGTTTGCTTTTTTTCTTGGGTAGTCTCAGGGAATACCCATAAATTTAGTAGTCCAAAATGTCAAACAGGGGGTATTCTTCTGAAGAGGCCTACAGGATTCTGACCCAGTCGGATGAGGAGTGGGAACCCTCATCTGACGAATCTAGCGGGTCAGAATATGAACCTGTGGAAAGCAGTGGCTCTCTGACCCAAAGTTCGGACGAGGAGGTGGAGGTCCCTGATAGCACCAGGCGTACCCGGCCCCGTGTCGCTAGACCACAGGTTACGCAGGATCCGCTTCAAGAGCAGCAGAGTGGGACTGTCGCTGCCGGATCACGTGGTGAGGCATACACCAGCAGCGCAGCCCTTCCTGGACCTAGTACCAGCACTGCCGTACAACCTGGTGAAGTAGCGAGCACCAGAAGGGCAGTTGAAGCTGGTACGGTGGCACGTGCAATAGTTACCCCGTCGCAGCCACCGCACAGACAGGCCCGTAGACCCCCTAGAGTCCCTGAGGTGCTGGCAAATCCCGATTGGCAGTCACCAACTTCAGCCGCACCAGTAGTTCCCCCTTTCACCGCCCAGTCTGGAGTTCGGGTTGATACGGCTCAAATCGGTTCGGCCCTGGGATTTTTTGAGCTGTTCTTGACTGCGGAGCTCTTGGACTTAGTCGTGGCAGAGACAAACCGGTATGCCACACAATTTATAACCGCAAACCCGGGAAGCTATTATGCCCAGCCTTTCCGGTGGAAACCAGTCCAAGTTTCCAAAATTAAAATTTTTCTGGGCCTTCTCCTCAACATGGGCCTGACAAAAAAGCATGAATTGCGGTCATATTGGTCCACGCACCCGATTCATCACATGCCCATGTGCTCTGCTGCTATGTCCAGGACACGATTTGAGACCATCCTGCGTTTTCTGCATTTTAGCGACAACACCACCTCCCGTCCCAGAGGCCACCCTGCTTTTGACCGGCTCCACAAAATTCGGCCCCTCATAGACCATTTCAACCAGAAATTTGCAGATTTGTACACCCCTGAGCAAAACATCTGCGTAGACGAGTCCCTAATACATTTTACCGGGCGCCTTGGCTTCAAACAATACATCCCAAGCAAGCGTGCCCGGTATGGGGTCAAATTGTATAAGCTCTGTGAAAGGGCCACAGGCTATACCCACAAATTTCGGATCTATGAGGGAAAAGATCAGACCCTGGAGCCGGTCGGTTGCCCTGACTACCTGGGGAGCAGTGGGAAGACAGTCTGGGACTTGGTGTCACCCTTATTCGGCAAGGGGTACCATCTTTATGTGGACAATTTCTACACAAGTGTGGCCCTCTTTAGGCATTTGTTTGTAGAACGGATTTGCGCCTGTGGCACCGCGTGAACTAGTCGCGTGGGCTTCCCCCAACGGCTTGTAACCACCCGTCTTGCAAGGGGGGAGAGGGCTGCCTTGTGTAACGAAGAACTGCTCGCGGTGAAATGGAGAGACAAGCGTGACGTTTACATGCTCTCCTCCATTCACGCAGACACGACAATCCAAATTGAGCGAGCAACCCGTGTCATTGAAAAGCCCCTCTGTGTCCACGACTATAATGCGCTCATGGGAGGGGTGGACTTCAATGACCAGATGTTGTCTCCGTATTTAGTTTCCCGCAGAACCAGACGCTGGTATAAGAAGGTGTCTGTATATTTGATTCAATTGGCGCTGTACAATAGTTTTGTTCTCTACAGTAAGGCTGGGAGAACACGATCCTTCCTCAAATTCCAGGAAGAGATCATCGAGAACCTCCTGTATCCAGGAGGTTCCGTGGCCCCATCCACCAGTGTAGTTAGCCGTCTACACGAGCGACATTTCCCCAGTGTCGTTCCTGGTACCTCAACCCAACCGTCACCCCGAAAAAGATGTTGTGTCTGTAGCAGGAGTGGAATAAGGCGTGACACCCGCTATTTCTGTCCTGACTGTGCTGACCACCCTGCCCTATGCTATGGAGAGTGTTTCCGGAAGTACCACACACAGGTACACTTAGCATAGGGATTGCATCTCACAGGACAGGCACACAGGGCTATTAGGGCCCTTTTACTCACAGCTGCTGCAAACCTCTCCTTTCACCTGGGATAAAGTGCATAACATACTTCGCCACATCTTTGGGCGATTTGCGCTTTGCACATTGTCCCATGGGGAAGGAGAGGTTTGTTTTATAAAGGTAAAAAAAACTAAACAAAAAAAAAATTACCGGTAAGTAAAAAAGTTAAACGTTCAGTTAAAAAAGTTTAAAAAAAGTTTCTATGTTCTGTTCAACAGTTAATAAATTTATTGCGTTGCGGCCTGGTTTTTTCTTTTGTTTTTTTTACCTTCCAGGTGGACCAACCGATCGACTAGCTGCAGCACTGATGTGCATTCGGACAGAAGCATTGCGCTGCTGTCAGATTACACGCAAGTCGGTGTATGCGGCGCTGCAAGACGAGATTTCTCCTCTGCAGTAAAAGATACGTTTGCCGAGGCATATGAGCTGAGGAGGTGGCAGTGTTCATATACTTTGGCAAACATTTTGTATATATAAAAAAAAAAATCCCGGCAATGATTTATTTATCCACATCGATTGATGTGAATGGAGAAATCTGGTTTGCCAGGGCATACTAGCTAAGTGGGTATGGATGTTGGGCGGAGCTCCTATGTCCTGGCAGACGCCTTTCCCCTCCTTTTTCTTTTTTTGGCAGAGATTTTTTCATCCACATTGATCGATGCGAATGAAGAAATCTGTGCCGTTCATTTTTTTCTTTCAGCCCAGAGGCTGAACGGAAAAAAAAAATCTCATTACCTGTATGCTCAATATAAGGAGAATAGCAGAAACTCCTAATGCTGGGCATACATGTAATGATTGCGGAGACCCTCAAATGCCAGGGCAGTACAAACACCCCACAAATAACACCATTTTGGAAAGTAGTCACCCCAAGGTATTCACTGAGGGGCATATTGAGTCCATGAAAGATTGAAATTTTTGTCCCAAGTTAGCGGAAAGGGAGACTTTGTGAGAAAAAAATTAAAAAAATCAATTTCCGCTAACTTGTGCCAATTTTTTTTTTTTTCTATGAACTCGCCATGCCCCTCATTGAATACCTTGGGGTGTCTTCTTTCCAAAATGGGGTCACATGTGGGGTATTTATACTGCCCTGGCATTTTAGGGGCCCCAAAGCGTGAGAAGAAGTCTGGTATCCAAATGTCTAAAAATGCCCTCCTAAAAGGAATTTGGGCACCTTTGCCCACCTAGGCTGCAAAAAAGTGTCACACATGTGGTATCTCCGTATTCAGGAGAAGTTGGTGAATGTGTTTTTGGGTGTCATTTTACATATACCCATGCTGGGTGAGATAAATATCTTGGTCAAATGCCAACTTTGTATAAAAAAATGGGAAAAGTTGTCTTTTGCCAAGATATTTCTCTCACCCAGCATGGGTATATGTAAAATGACACCCCAAAACACATTCCCCAACTTCTCCTGAATACGGAGATACCAGATGTGTGACACTTTTTTGCAGCCTAGGTGGGCAAAGGGGCCCATATTCCAAAGAGCACCTTTCGGATTTCACTGGTCATTTTTTACAGAATTTGATTTCAAACTCCTTACCACACATTTGGGCCCCTAGAATGCCAGGGCAGTATAACTACCCCACAAGTGACCCCATTTTGGAAAGAAGAGACCCCAAGGTATTCGCTGATGGGCATAGTGAGTTCATGGAAGTTTTTATTTTTTGTCACAAGTTAGTGGAATATGAGACTTTGTATGAAAAAAAAAAAAATCATTTTCCACTAACTTGTGACAAAAAATAAAAAATTCTAGGAACTCGCCATGCCCCTCACGGAATACCTTGGGGTGTCTTCTTTCCAAAATGGGGTCACTTGTGGGGTAGTTATACTGCCCTGGCATTCTAGGGGCCCAAATGTGTGGTAAGGAGTTTGAAATCAAATTCTGTAAAAAATGACCAGTGAAATCCGAAAGGTGCTCTTTGGAATATGGGCCCCTTTGCCCACCTAGGCTGAAAAAAAGTGTCACACATCTGGTATCTCCGTATTCAGTAGAAGTTGGGGAATGTGTTTTGGGGTGTCTTTTTACATATACCCATGCTGGGTGAGATAAATATCTTGGTCAAATTCCAACTTTGTATAAAAAAATGGGAAAGTTGTCTTTTGCCAAGATATTTCTCTCACCCAGCATGGGTATATGTAAAATGACACCCCAAAACACATTCCCAACTTCTACTGAATACGGAGATATCAGATGTGTGACACTTTTTTGCAGCCTAGGTGGGCAAAGGGGCCCATATTCCAAAGAGCACCTTTCGGATTTCACTGGTCATTTTTTACAGAATTTGATTTCAAACTCCTTACCACACATTTGGGCCCCTAGAATGCCAGGGCAGTATAACTACCCCACAAGTGACCCCATTTTGGAAAGAAGAGACCCCAAGGTATTTGCTGATGGGCATAGTGAGTTCATGGAAGTTTTTATTTTTTGTCACAAGCTAGTGGAATATGAGACTTTGTATGAAAAAAAAAAATCATCATTTTCCACTAACTTGTGACAAAAAATAAAAAATTCTAGGAACTCGCCATGCCCCTCACGGAATATCTTGTGGTGTCTTCTTTCCAAAATGGGGTCACTTGTGGGGTAGTTATACTGCCCTGGCATTCTAGGGGCCCAAATGTGTGGTAAGGAGTTTGAAATCAAATTCTGTAAAAAATGACCAGTGAAATCCGAAAGGTGCTCTTTGGAATATGGGCCCTTTGCCCACCTAGGCTGCAAAAAAGTGTCACACATCTGGTATCTCCGTATTCAGTAGAAGTTGGGGAATGTGTTTTGGGGTGTCATTTTACATATACCCATGCTGGGTGAGAGAAATATCTTGGCAAAATACAACTTTTCCCATTTTTTTATACAAAGTTGGCATTTGACCAAGATATTTATCTCACCCAGCATGGGTATATGTAAAAAGACACCCCAAAACACATTCCCCAACTTCTACTGAATACGGAGATACCAGATGTGTGACACTTTTTTTCAGCCTAGGTGGGCAAAGGGGCCCATATTCCAAAGAGCACCTTTCGGATTTCACTGGTCATTTTTTACAGAATTTGATTTCAAACTCCTTACCACACATTTGGGCCCCTAGAATGCCAGGGCAGTATAACTACCCCACAAGTGACCCCATTTTGGAAAGAAGACACCCCAAGGTATTCCGTGAGGGGCATGGCGAGTTACTAGAATTTTTTATTTTTTGTCACAAGTTAGTGGAAAATGATGATTTATTTTTTTTTTTTCATACAAAGTCTCATATTCCACTAACTTGTGACAAAAAATAAAAACTTCCATGAACTCACTATGCCCATCAGCGAATACCTTGGGGTCTCTTCTTTCCAAAATGGGGTCACTTGTGGGGTAGTTATACTGCCCTGGCATTCTAGGGGCCCAAATGTGTGGTAAGGAGTTTGAAATCAAATTCTGTAAAAAATGACCAGTGAAATCCGAAAGGTGCTCTTTGGAATATGGGCCCCTTTGCCCACCTAGGCTGCAAAAAAGTGTCACACATCTGGTATCTCCGTATTCAGGAGAAGTTGGGGAATGTGTTTTGGGGTGTCATTTTACATATACCCATGCTGGGTGAGAGAAATATCTTGGCAAAAGACAACTTTTCCCATTTTTTTATACAAAGTTGGCATTTGACCAAGATATTTATCTCACCCAGCATGGGTATATGTAAAAAGACACCCCAAAACACATTCCCCAACTTCTACTGAATATGGAGATACCAGATGTGTGACACTTTTTTGCAGCCTAGGTGGGCAAAGGGGCCCATATTCCAAAGAGCACCTTTCGGATTTCACTGGTCATTTTTTACAGAATTTGATTTCAAACTCCTTACCACACATTTGGGCCCCTAGAATGCCAGAGCAGTATAACTACCCCACAAGTGACCCCATTTTGGAAAGAAGAGACCCCAAGGTATTTCGTGATAGGCATAGTGAGTTCATAGAACTTTTTATTTTTTGTCACAAGTTAGTGGAATATGAGACTTTGTATGAAAAAAAAAAAAAAAATCATAATTTTCCGCTAACTTGTGACAAAAAATAAAAAGTTCTATGAACTCACTATGCCCATCAGCGAATACCTTAGGGTGTGTACTTTCCGAAATGGGGTCATTTGTGGGGTGTTTGTACTGTCTGGGCATTGTAGAACCTCAGGAAACATGACAGGTGCTCAGAAAGTCAGAGCTGCTTCAAAAAGCGGAAATTCACATTTTTGTACCATAGTTTGTAAACGCTATAACTTTTACCCAAACCATTTTTTTTTTTACCCAAACATTTTTTTTTTTATCAAAGACATGTAGAACAATAAATTTAGAGCAAAATTTATATATGGATGTCGTTTTTTTTGCAAAATTTTACAACTGAAAGTGAAAAATGTAATTTTTTTGCAAAAAAATCGTTAAATTTCGATTAATAACAAAAAAAGTAAAAATGTCAGCCGCAATGAAATACCACCAAATGAAATTCTATTAGTGAGAAGAAAAGGAGGTAAAATTCATTTGGGTGGTAAGTTGCATGACCGAGCAATACACGGTGAAAGTAGTGTAGGTCAGAAGTGTAAAAAGTGGCCTGGTCTTTCAGGGTGTTTAAGCACTGGGGGCTGAGGTGGTTAAATACTGCAATTATATACTGGGTTTAAAAAAAAAACACCCATTTTTTGCAAGATACCTTAATACATTTTGGGTCCTTTGCTGAATTTGTGACAGTCACATACAAACTTTAAATACTGCAGTTATATTCTGGGTTAAAAAAAAACACCCATTTTTTGCAAGACCCTACATCTGGGGCCTTTGCTGCATTTGTCACAGTTAAATACAAGCTTTAAATACTGTAATTATATACTGGGTTTAAAAAAAAACACAAATTTTTTGCAAGATAATAAATTTTTGGTCCTTTGCTGAGTTTGTGACAGTCAAATACAAACTTTAAATACTGCTGTTATATTCTGGGTTTAAAAAAACACCCTTTTTTGCAATATCCTACATCTGGGGCCTTTGCTGCATTTGTCACAGTGAAATACTAGCTTTAAATACTGCAATTATATACTGGGTTTGAAAAAACACAAATTTTTTGCAAGATAATACATTTTGGGTCCTTTGCTAAATTTGTGACAGTCAAATAAAAACTTTAAATACTGCAGTTATATTTTGGGTTTAGAAAAACACCCATTTTGGGCAAGATAATACATTTGCAGCCTTTGGTGCATTTCTGACAGTCCATTACAACCAGTCAATACTGCAGTTACATTGTTGGTTGACAAATTAAAAATTTTGGGACCGTGAAGTAATTGTATAAAATTCGCCTGTCACACTGTTGTGTGACCTCAAGAAATGTATTCTCTTCATGACACCAGCACTGCCTTACTCTCAGTGAACTTAATTGTTGACTATTGGCAGTTACATTGTCGCCTGACATAAACCATCTGTTAGATTATGTATAACAAGTATATCGTGGCTCACCCGTCCCCGATATATGGTTAAGGTGCTCTGTTTTTGAATGACTCACCTAGTCATCAAAGATTAATGGCAAAATTTGAAATTTAAAAACAGGCACTCACCATCTGATTCATATTAAAATGAAAAATGTACTTTATTAAAATAGATTAAAATAAATACCGTAACTGCCCATACAGTCCTGGAATATACTGTAATAGTTAGACACCAGACCTCTAATCCTCACAATTCAGATGTTGCAATTTTGTTAGCTAATTGTAAATTTGTGCATTAGTGCTTTAACAATGTATCTAAAAATAGTTAGATTGGTGACGGCTAGTGCAAAAGTGTTTCACATAATTTATACAGTATATCTAATCCTTAAAGCTCTAAAAATAAGCCAATGGTGTATCAATAATAATATGAATCCATATGATGTGATATAAAAAGAGTGTCACAGCTTGGTGATTAGGAATTGTTCTTCCAAAGGTAAATATCACTGTTAATAAGTGACACTGTAAAGAGTTAATTGCCAAAATATTGGAACAGATGAATTGATCTCTTTGGAGGCCAGGTATCAACAATAAGGCTGGCGTCTGGGGCGTCCCTCTTGCACAGCCTCTTACCTGTCACCTCCGTTCACTGATCTCCAGGCTGTGTATCCTTAGCTCTATGTTACACACGAATAACGCGCTGTCCTGCGGTCCTCCTGGTTGATCGGTATGTAGATTCCGGTCACTGTGATGCGAACTCCCCAGCTGTGTGGAGCGTGGACCTCAGCGTCTCACGTGGTGAAGTTTGCAGTCTTTGCCATAGAGCAACAGCTTAGCTGTGTCACGTGACATGACGTCAGACGGATCAGGTAATGCTTTTGATCTGTTTGATTGTGAGGTATCTTTAAAGGGCCCAGTGCCACAAATAAAGTTCCAATTAGAAATATAGAGTACAGTCTCTTTGGTGTAGTCTTAGGTGGGTAGTTATTTGTCCGAAACGGCCAGACGCGTTTCGAGGTGGCAACCTCTTCCTCAGTGGCCTCAGTTCATAATGCAACTACCCCCTTCTTATATAGTCATTGACCTCAAAACCCACCTAATACATGGCCTGGATTTTAGGGATTTTCATCCAATCATACTATTTTGTTTCTCACCTGTTATGGGAGGGCTTTTGATCTTATAGAAAAAATATATTCTTAGATTAAAAAACGCATGTAGTTGAATCTACAAGGTAACAAGACGCATAAATCTGTACTGCATCTTATATTTATATACATGCCAATCAAAATACCCTCTTTGGAAGAGAAAAGAACAGAGAAAGCAACAAAAAGGGCTTTTGTGGTTTCTTTGCGTTTTTAATGCATTTTCTCATTTTCTTTCTTTATTCCACTCATGCTGTTTTATTTACCACCAATTATGGGAGAACTTTTGGTTTTATAGAGAAAACCTATTTTTCAACTGAAAGACGCATGCAATTAGATCCATAAAGTAATAAGATGCATAAATCTATGTTACATCCTATATTTATATTCATATCCATATATTTATATACATGCTAAATAGAATCCCCTCTTTGGGAATGAAGAAAGCAGAAAGAGCAAAGAAGGGCATAAAAAAAAACCCACCTGCGATTTCCCTGCGTTTTTTATGTGTTTTTTCGTTCCTTCATTTTCATTCTTTATTCTTAATTTTTTTCCCATGCAATTCATCCTGACAATTTGAGGAGGTAATCCCTCAGTATATTATTGGTTTTAATATGCAATTGGCAATAGAGTGGGGGAGGAAGGAGGAAAAAAGTGCCTGCTTTTGTGTTGCAGTTGTAATACATTTTTGCCCATTCTATACTCCTCTATTTTAATTGTCCCCTTTTATGTTATTGATTGCATCATGTTCAAACATGTTGTATATGTTGAATATGTAGACTTAGAGGAGGGGGCCTTCCGCCGAGGAGAGATCCTGGTGCTGATAAAACAGCCAGACTCAGGATGTCTCGTCAGATAATGGCGCCCATCCCCAGTTTATAGAAAACCAAATACTTCAAAGTCTGAGTTAAGGCCTCGTGGTGATAATGTTTCAAAGTCGAAAATACGTCTTGATTCTTGTCGTGACATTCTGGCAATATGGTCTCCACCTCTCCAGTGTACATCTATTTTTTCGAAAGCTGCGAAAATCATGCCACTTGGGTCTTTGTTATGAAATTGTTTGTAATGTAAGGACAGCGAATGTTTATCGTATCCATTTTTAATATTAGTTAAATGCTCTGCAATCCTTTTTTTGAGAGAACGCTTCGTCCTCCCAATGTACTGTTTTTTACATTGACATTCTATAATATATAGAATGTTTTTTGAACTGCAGGTCAGGAAATCCTGTATTTTCCATGTGAAATTGTTACTACATGATTGAATTCTGTCAGTTTTCTTGGGAAATTGGGTAATTTTACAGATGTTGCATTTCCCACATCTAAAACCGCTCAGCTTCAACCAATTCTGCATGGTTGGATTCTTCTTTTTGTTTTTTATTGTTGGAGCTATTTTCAAGGACAGATTTGGTGCCCTTGTATAAGTGATAAGAGGACAATCACTCAACAAAGGCCCTATTAATCTGTCCTTCAATAGATGGTGCCAGTGCTTAGCCATGATTCTCTCCACTTTCTTATAATCTTTATTAAACAGTAGTATCATTCTTAAATCTTCTTTACTCTCACTTATATTTCGTACTTCAAAAAATGCCTCTCTTTCCATATTTGCTACTTTTGTTATTGCCTTTTCTAATATATCTTGAGGGTATTTCTTCTCCAGAAACTGTTCTTTCATGGATAATGCTTCTCTATGAAAGTCTTTTTCCTCTGTATAGTTCCTTTTAATCCTTCTAAATTGACCTGCTGACCTGCTGCAACCTCCATCAGCCATCTTCGCAACTGGCAGCTGGAGAAAAGGATATAACTGTTTTTAGAGACAGATTTTTGATATGTACTGCAGGTCAATCGATCAGTTTTAATAAATCTAGAAATTCTACCTGTACAGTACTAATATTGGCAGAGAATTTAAGATTATATGTGTTCTTGTTGATTCCCTCCAGGAATAGATTTAACTCTTCCTGGGTACTTCTCCACATGAATAGAACATCATCTATAAATCTGTGCCAGAGTACCAGGCTTGCCCCCAGCCTGGGCAGGATATGTTCACATTCCCACTGTGCCATGAATGAGTTTGCATACCTGGGGGCAAACCTGGTACCCATAGCTGTTCCCCTAACTTGAAGGTAGTAGTCCATACAGTAAGAGAAGTAATTGTACGTGAGAATGAAATTGACGCCCTCTGCCAAAAATTCTATTTGTTCTTGTGGAAAATTGCTATGTATATTTAACTGTCTTTAATGCTTGGATCCCTTGGTTATGGTTAATCACCGTGTAAAGGGAGTTGACATCTAATGTCCCCAATATCCAATTGGATTTGTACTTAAGTTCTTCCACTAATTTGATCACCTGCGTTGTATCTCTAATGTAAGAGAAATTTTTCTTTACACTAGGTTACAGGTGTTTGTCGATATATTGCGACAAATTTGATATAAGAGAACCTATGCCAGAGATGATTGGTCTCACTGGAGGATTATGTAGATCTTTATGGATTTTAGGGAGTCAGTAAAATACTGGTAATCTTTGTTGGGTGTTGGTGATAAATTTGAATTTATGTTCTTTTAGGATTCCTCGATCCCAACCATCTCTGGCATAGTTCTGTAATTCGATGTTATATTCTTTTATCCAATCTCTTGCAAGTTTAAGGTATGTTGTGGTATCCGATAATTGCCTCAAGCGCTCTTACTCGTATTTTTCAGTCTCCAAAATCACAATCGCTCCCCCTTATCTGCCGGTCAAATAGTAATTTTTTCCTCTTTTTGTAATTGTTTTATGGCTTGAATTTCTTGTGTTGATAAATTATTGCCCTTTCTAGGATTTATTTTCAACTTCCTTATGTCAGTTTCCACAGTTTTTTTGAAAGCTGCAATTTCCTGTCCTTTTTGTTGTCGGGGGTACATTTTACTTTTTGATTTCAGATTTGTACGTGTATTTACACTGTATTGTGTAGTGTTCTCTACTATCAGGTTCCTCATAAAATGTTTTTTGAGGCATAGTTTCCTTTCTATTTTAATAAAGTACATTTAAATTTTAATGTGAATCAGATGGTGAGTGCCTGTTTTTAAATTTCAAATTTTGCCATCTGTTAGATTAGTGGGTGAACGCAAAGAATGAGGAGAGTGTCAAAAAAGGGACGTGGCCCCGGTCGTGGTGCTGCTGGTGGAGCTTCTGTTGCAAGGAGAGAACGTGGTCGATCTGTGCCAGCTACACGCACAAGTGAAACACCTTCCTCAGGTGCGAGTAGGCGACAGAACCTTCAGCGTTATTTGGTTGGGCCTAATGCAGCTCTACAAATGTGAGGCCAGAACAAGTACAGTCCATAGTAGATTGGGTGGCTGACAGTGCCTCCAGTTCCTTCACATTGTCTCCCACCCAGTCTCCTGCTGAAAGATCAGAGTTGGCACCTGCAGCCCATGTCCATCAGTCCTTCACCTTACCCCCTTGCAAATAAGCCAAGCAGTCTGAGCCCCAAGTCATGCAGCAGTCTCTTCTGCTTTTTCTTTCAAATTTCTGTTTATTGAGCAGGGATAATCAATAATAAACAATTAAACCCAAAGGGGTCAACATACCCCTGGATCACAAAGCAATAGACAATGTATATATACCATAATAATACAAAGCCATAGGTAAGCATACACTATAAATCACAGATGACCTTAGATATTAAATAAGGAGACATGACCCTAACCCCTTCTGAATGAGAGAATCATATATAAATAAATAATGGAGCAGAGAAACCGTAATATAACATAAATTCTATGGTGTACTAGCAATGCCGACCTAAGGAGGAAGCAAGGGCACATGTTTAAGGGATTAAAGGATTAAAGGATTTAGAGGAGAGCCTAGGGACCCCCTTATGATTTATCAAGCCATTTAGCCCAGGTAGTCAAATATCTTTCATGAGGCAAGGACTCCCAACTAGACAATTCCTTGAATCTGCAAATTTCCTGCACTTTATCTTTCCACATCTGTACAGTTGGGGCCTGAACAGAAAGCCATTTTAGTGGGATAAGTAGCTTGGCCGCCGCTATTAGATGAGAGAGCAAGGAGTGTTTGCTAAGGGGACATTGAAGTTCTGGCAAGTTCAAGAGGACAGCTTTGGGTGTTAGGGTCGTGCTAGCTGGGCAGATTTTTTTGATCTCATTTGCCACACCATCCCAAAATGGGCGAATCCCAGGGCCCGACCACCAAACATGCAGAGCCGTGCCCCTATCTGCAGAGCATCTCCAACAAACCTCAGACACCTCCGGAAACATCCTATTCAACAAATCTGGTGTGCGATACCACTTAGTAACAAGTTTAAAAGCATTTTCTTGCATAGTTATACAGCGGGAAAAAACGTGTGAATGGTTAAGAATCCTGTCTACTTCAGAGTCCGTGAGGCTTATCCCAAGGTCAGACTCCCACTGGGTAATATAAGAAGGTCTCTTACTACCCTCTGGTTCCAGTATTTTATTATAGAGGCATGAGAGTAGTTTACTTCCAGGGTTGGGAGATTGTAAAATGGCGTCATACCAAGAGGGAATGTAATCCTTTTGAGCTTTACCCAGATAGTCTTTGCATACGCTACTGAAGTGTAGGTAATGCAAATGCGACCATTTGAGTACATTATAGGATTCCTTCAATTTATGTATCTCCGGGACCATATTGCCCTTCAATACGTCACCCACCGCTGTATTCCCGAAGCTAGGCCACAGATTAAATTCGTCTCTATATCTTATATGTAGGTGAAAAGGAATTAAGCGTATAGGCATAAAAGGGGAAGGACCTCTAGGGAGTTCCAACAGAGATGAAACCTTCTTCCAGGCCCTGTACACCCCCGCATATGTAGGATTTAACGTATTACCTCCAACAGCAGCAGAAGGCGTGGTCTCCCATAATCTGACTAGTTCTGAGGGGTCCCATAAATTGTTGACTATCTGAAAGCCTAGCTTACAAGAATAAGGGTTCAAAATTTCTGAATGTAATCTAATCAAATTGGCTAAGTAGTAGCTTTTGACATCTGGAAGGCCAAAACCACCTCTGGAGATTGGTTGGGATAAGAGTTTGTAAGAAATCTGAGGTCTAGATTTCCTCCATATGAAGGTCGAAAAAATGATTTGTGCTTGTGACAAATAGGAGTTAGGAAGAGAGATCGGCAGGGTCTGGAAAAGATATAATAATCTAGGGAGGATGTAAGTCTTTAAAAGATTCTTCCTACCAATCCAGGACAGGAAGGGGATCTTTAAGTCCTCTAATTGTGTCTTAATGTCTGATAAGAGGGGAGAATAATTTAAGCGAAATAGTTGACTGGGGGCAGTAGATATATTAACCCCTAGGTATTTAATATGTGATGTAGATCATTGGAAGGGAAAAGATTTGGCCAATATGGTGACAGTGCTATTGGGCAAATTAATTCCCATGGCCGAACATTTTGGGAGTTTTATTTTAAAATTGGACATGTGGGCAAATTCCTCCAATAAATTCAAGACTTCCGGGAAAGCAGTGACAGGGTCAGACAAAATTAACAGCATGTCATCGGCAAAGGCCGCAACTGTGTGTTGTGTGGGGCCAATTTTAACCCCTTTGATGTTATCATTCTGTCTAATTGCTTGTATAAGGGTCTCCAGGGACAGTATAAAAATGGTAAGGGACAACGGGCACCCCTGGCGAGTACCATTAGAAATATTAAAATAAGGGGATAGTATGCCATTGACCCTCACTCTTGCATGAGGGGCTGAGTACAGGGACATCACCGCTCCAACAAATTTAGAGTGAAAGCCAAACCTGCGAAGAGTGGCCTCTATAAACCTCCAGCCTACTCTATCAAAAGCCTTTTTGGCATCTGTGCTTAGTAGAGTCAGGCTATTCTTATTCCTCAGAGCGTGTTGTATTAACATCTGGACTCTGAAGGTGCTGTCCCTGCACTCACGCCCCCCAACAAAGCCTGTCTGTTCAGGAGAAACAAGGGTTTGTAAGAATGGAGCGATTCTGTGTGCCAACAATTTGGCCCAAAATTTAATGTCAGTGTTTAAGAGGGATATGGGCCTGTAGTTTCACACTCAATGCTATGTCAGGAACTTCTGGATCTTTATTTGGTTTTGGGAGGACCACAATATGAGCCTCTAGTGCTTGTTTTGCCGGAGAAGCACCATCTAGCAGGGAGTTGAAGTAAGTCACCAGATGGGGGCCAAGTTTTTTTATAATATGCAATCGGTAGGCCATCAGGGCCCGGGCTTTTCCCTGAGGGGATGGAGTTAAGAACTTTCTGAACTTCTACCAGGGTGATAGGAGAGGTCAAGTATTCGCTCTCTGCCTGTGACATTGTTGGCAAATTAAGAGAAGTTAAAAAGCTATTGATAAGGATGCACCTGTCCTGAATGGCATTGGAGGGCTCATCTTTACGTAAGTTATATAGAGCTGCATAATATGAATTAAATATTTTGGCTATGTTTTGAGTATCTGACACTACAGCTCCTTTATCACTATGCATTTTGGCTATATAGGACTGATCATTTCTCTTTTTAATAAGGGCCGACATTAATCTGTTACCTCTGTTACCATGAGCGTATTGTTTATGCCTAACTTTGAGATAGTCCTTGGCTGCTTTTACATTTAAAAGATCTTTCAATTCCTCCCTTAGAGCTGACAGGGCCTCTAGGTCTTCATCTGACATGGTTCTCTTATGGGCTTGTTCCAGTGATGAAATTCTGGACAGCAGGGAGTTTAGACGCATTTCAAGTTTTTTCTTTAAGTAAGAACCCAATGCTTTGAATTCACCTCGCACAACGGCTTTATGAGCTTCCCAGACTGAAGCTGGAGAGGCCTCAGACATAGCATTGAGTGTGAAATAATCTGTCAGCTTATTCCCAAAGGTATCAGAATCAGTTTGAGTGTCTAGAAGCGTTGGGTTGAGAGACCAAACCCATTCTTTGCTGGAGGCCCCAGGGACAATAAAGGAGAGGGATACCGGGGCATGGTCTGAAATAGTGATATTGTGTATTTCAGCTTTACTAACCTGGGGTAACAACCTGTCAGAGACAAGTAAGTAATCGAGGCGTTGGTAAGATTTATGGGGATGTGAATAATAGGAATATTCTTTTCTATCAGCATGAATGGATCTCCAAACGTCACACAAACCCATATCTCTGATCCTGCTAAGTATCCCCTTCAGCACCCCAGAGGAGACTGCAGACCTGCGAGTGGAAGAATCCAAGAGAGGATTTAGGGTTAAATTAAAGTCCCCTCCTATAATCAGCAAACCAGATGAAAAAACTAATATCTTATGTAAAATCTTGAGCAACTATTTGGAAGTGTTGTTGTTAGGGGCATACAGGTTACATAAGGTGACCTCTACTCCACCCAACTTGCCCTTTAAGAGCAAATACCTCCCCTCAGGGTCCACAATCTCCGCCATTACACACAAGGGAACACTTTTATGTACACCAATACTAACACCTCTAGATGAAGAAGATATGTTACAGGAGTGAAACCAAGTTTGAAAGGAGGATCAAGCAAGATTAGGGACCTGACCTTTCTTAAAATACGTCTCCTGTAGCATAACTATTTGCGATTTGCCTGACCTTAAAATCTGAAAAATTCGGCTTCTCTTAATAGGATTATTGCACCCATTCACATTAAAGGTGGTCACATTTAGTTTTAAAACTGCCATCACATCTGATTTAGAGAAGCACAAGGCTGTTTGATATTTGCTCTATGATCCAACTTTAAGAACCTAACAACTGAAAGGAGCCTTATAGAACTTAGATGTTTGCATAGATGTTTGAATTGGGGAGAACACTAACATGTGTCAGTCTGATCTGCCCAAGCCTTAATAACCTAAGCCCATATCAGATGGCAAAGTAAATGGACTAACTCCGTAAGCAAAACATTTTCAATACCATAACATAGAGAATCCGGCCCACACGAATACAGACGTTCCTATGTACCAGAAACATGATGGGAGGGGAATAAGAGGGAAAGGGGGGGGGGGGCTGTAACTGGACCCTCGTAACTGGACCTTTGTGATCAAATTACAGAGAAACGAACACAGTAGGAAGAACTAGAGTGAAAGGGATACCATTCGGTATCAGTATCAGGTAGGGTAAAGCGACTTCATTCAATCATTAGTGTCCATCCTCGAGGGGCCACCATTCCTTCTGTTCTTCTGCCTCTTAACCGTGGACCATTTCGACGGGACTTGCAGCGGAGGTAAGTCCTCTTCCAGGGGAACCAGCATCCAAGAAGATAGGACCATAGGCTCCAGGTTCAGTGGTTCCCAAATCTGTCTTAGGTCATCTGCTGCACGGATAGTTTAGCGTTTGTTTCCGTGTGTGATGAGAAGGCCGAAGGGAAATAGCTAGCAGTATATAATTATAAGGTGGAGGATGCAAGGTCCTGGTAAATCTGTATCTTGGAACCAGGAGCTGAATTTCTCCCATAGATCTGGCCCTTTGCAGAATAGCTTCTGTGTCTCTGAAGTTTAACAACCTGCATATAACATCTCTGGGGTTATCAGAGGGAAAAGGCTTTGGTCGCAAAGCTCTGTGAACTCTCTTTTAACCACCACTTGTTCGGCCCTGTCTGGGCCCAGCAGAAGCTAAAATAGATCCCTCATGATTCTGAATAAATCCTCTTTATCTGCGGCCTCAGAGAGGTTCCTGATTCTCAGATTCTTTCTACGGCTTCTATTCTCCTGATCTTCTAGGAGTAATAGAGAGTTGTTTATCGCTATGCGGTGGGAGTCTAAGGTGACTCTAACTGCCGTGTTAAAAGTTAGTAATGCGTCCTGGTTCTGTTCCAGAGACTCCACTCTATCCCCAATATGGCGGACCTCTGTTTTAATGACCGCCAGATCAGCAGCTATCGGGGCCAAAGCCCTCGACAAAGCCTCATCCAGAAAATTCCTGGTAAGGGTGGTGCTGTCGCTCACCTCTGGATGTAAGGGGGAGAACTCCGCTGTAGCATCAGTGTCCGGCGCATTCGATTCAGGGAGAGGAAGCGCTGTGTCTTTCAGCCGGGGCACCATCTTAAAAGTGCGCCCAGCCTGCTGCAGCGATTGTCGGCTGACGAATTTCTCCATATCTTTATGGGGTTGGGAGTCCTCCAAAGTAGACACCGTGCAGCCCAGAGAGTTCTTCGGCTGTATTTTTACCATTCCGGAGGGTTAGTGTGCATACTAATAGGCTTAGGAAAGGCTTGGTGGCGGGAGCGCTACTCTCGAGCTTCCACCATCTAGCGCGGTCAGGCTCCGCCCCTCTCTTCTGCTTTTTAATGACTCTGCAAGCAGGGTTTACCAGGACCATCCACATAGCCCTGCCCCAGAAGTGGAAGATATTGAGTACACCAATGCCCAACCACTTATGTTTCAGGATGAAGACATGGGAGGACCACCGCACCACGTCTCGGATAATGACGAAACACAGGTGCCAACTGCTATGGCTTTCTGCGGTGTGCAGACTGACAAGGAGGGCAGGGGAGAAGACTGGGTGGAAGATGATGTGGAGGATGATAGGTCCTCGACCCCCCACATGGAATCAAGGTCATGCGAGTGACCTGTGTAGTTCGGAGGAAGAGGTGGTGGTCGCACAGAGCCACCAGCACAGCAGAAGAGGGAGCAGGGTGCAAAAGCGGAGCGGCCGACCCAGGGGTCGAGTCGAGGGGGAACGGGTGGGAACGGTGTTCCTGCACTTTTTTCTCAGCAGAAACGCCGTTCCCGTTCTGGGCCGGCGCTTCCATAAGGCAGAGAGACCAAGCGGCTGCCTTAGGGCGCACTCTGCACAGAGAAAGGGGTGGGCGGAAAAACTAACATTTTTTTTTTTTTATCACTTACTTGCCAGCAGCGCTGCCGGGCGCCCTCCCCTCCCCAGCCAGTGTTCACTCTGTCTAAGCCGCAGATAGGAGCAGGAGGCTGCTGATTGGCCAGTATCAGCTAGCTGCCCTGCCATTGGTCCATCCTTTCACACCCCCTTCTCGCTGGAGCTGAACACAGCAGGAGGCAGGCGTTCTCACAGTGGGTCATGTGACCATGAAGGAGCATGTGACCAGTGACGTCACAGACCTCCTTCTAACAAATCCATTCTAGCATCTACCCAGCATGTATGGCAGGACTCTGCTGAGCAAAGACCATGTGCCCAGGTGAGGTGACCACAGAAGTGCCCTGGCATCTGTCTGCTGCTGGAAGCTCAATGTGGAGCTTTATGAATGTAAAAACTAATACCCAAGAGGCTAAAGAAACCCTGCTTGTCTGCTTCTGACCCTAATCGTAACACATAACGTTCATTTGATTGCAATCTACCCTAACACCTAAAGGGATTTTTTAAAGCCTGCTGTTTCTCTAGGTGACCTTATGCTGATAGTAGTGTTAATAGAGTCTCAAAGGTCTGTAAAAAATAGGGTAACTGCTTTTATAGACCCTTGAGACTCTATTAACACTACTATAAACATAAGGTCACCTAGAGAAAGAGCAAGTTTAAAAAAAAAATTCCCTTTAGGTGTTAAAACTAGAGTTGAGCGAACACCTGGATGTTCGGGTTCGACGAGTTCGGCCGAACTTTCGAAAAATGTTCGGGTTCGGGATCCGAACTCGACCCGAACTTCATCCCGAACCCGAACCCCATAGAAGTCAATGGGGACCCGAACTTTTGGGCACTAAAAAGGCTGTAAAACACACCCGGAAAGGGCTAGAGGGCTGCAAAAGGCAGCAAAATGTAGTTAAATCCCCTGCAAACAAATGTAGATAGGGAAATGATGAGTTAACATAAAATAAATAAAAATTAAACAATATTAATTGGAGTGAGGTCCCATAGCACAGAATCAGGCTTCAAGTCACCCACCAATGGAGAAGGTCACTTACTATTATTTTGACCACAGCACCCAGACAAAGGAGAGAGGTCCCACAGCAGAGAACCAGGCATCATATCACCCACCACAGGAGTAGGCCACCATTTAGTTACTTTGACCCCTACACCCAGACGGAGGAGAGAGGTTACACAGCAGAGAATCAGGCATTTAGATCACCCACCACAGGAGTAGGCCACCATTGAATCAGACCCCGGCAACCATGTCAGATGGCACAAGCATAAGCTTTATATCAATCAGCACAGGAGAAGGCGACTTTGACAGACTTTGACCCCTACACCCGGACGGAGGAGAGAGGTTTCAAAGCAGAGAATCAGGCATTTAGATCACCCACCACAGGAGTAGGCCCCAATTTAATGGGACCCCGGCAACCATGTCAGATGGCACAACCATCAGCTTCATATCAATCAGCACAGGAGAAGGCGACTTTGAAAGACTTTGACCCCTACACCCAGACGGAGGAGAGAGGTTTCACAGCAGAGAATCAGGCATTTAGATCACCCACCACAGGAGTAGGCCCCCATTGAATCAGACCCTGGCAACCATGTCAGATGGCACAACCATCAGCTTTATATCAATCAGCACAGGAGAAGGCGACTTTGAAAGACTTTGACCCCTACACCCAGATGGAGGAGAGAGGTTTCACAGCAGAGAATCAGGCATCATATCAACCACCACAGGAGAAGCCACCATTTAGTTACTTTGACCCCTGCACCCAGGAAGAGGAGAGAGGCACCACAGCACATATTCTGGCATCATATCAGCCACCACAGGAGAAGCCACCATTGAGTTACTTTGACCCCCGCACCCAGGAAGAGGAGAGAGGCACCACAGCACATATTCTGGCATCATATCAGCCACCACAGGAGAAGCCACCATTGAGTTACTTTGACCCCCGCACCCAGGAAGAGGAGAGAGGCACCACAGCACATATTCTGGCATCATATCAGCCACCACAGGAGAAGCCACCATTGAGTTACTTTGACCCCTGCACCCAGGAAGAGGAGAGAGGCCCCACAGCACATATTCTGGCATCATATCAGCCACCACAGGAGAAGCCACCATTTAGTTACTTTGACCCCTTCACCCAAACAGAGGAGAGAGGTTCCACATCAGAGAATCAGGCATCATATCAACCACCACAGGAGTAGGCCACAATTTAATGGGACCCCGGCAACCATGTCAGATGGCACAACCATCAGCTTCATATCAATCAGCACAGGAGAAGGCGACTTTGAAAGACTTTGACCCCTACACCCAGACGGAGGAGAGAGGTTTCACAGCAGAGAATCAGGCATTTAGATCACCCACCACAGGAGTAGGCCCCCATTGAATCAGACCCTGGCAACCATGTCAGATGGCACAACCATCAGCTTTATATCAATCAGCACAGGAGAAGCCACCATTGAGTTACTTTGACCCCTGCACCCAGGAAGAGGAGAGAGGCCCCACAGCACATATTCTGGCATCATATCAGCCACCACAGGAGAAGCCACCATTGAGTTACTTTGACCCCCGCACCCAGGAAGAGGAGAGAGGCACCACAGCACATATTCTGGCATCATATCAGCCACCACAGGAGAAGCCACCATTGAGTTACTTTGACCCCTGCACCCAGGAAGAGGAGAGAGGCCCCACAGCACATATTTTGGCATCATACTAACCACCACAGGAGAAGCCACCATTGAGTTACTTTGACCTCTGCACCCAGGAAGAGGAGAGAGGCCCCACAGCACATATTCTGGCATCATATCAGCCACCACAGGAGAAGCCACCATTGAGTTACTTTGACCCCCGCACCCAGGAAGAGGAGAGAGGCACCACAGCACATATTCTGGCATCATATCAGCCACCACAGGAGAAGCCACCATTGAGTTACTTTGACCCCCGCACCCAGGAAGAGGAGAGAGGCACCACAGCACATATTCAGGCATCATATCACACACCACAGGAGAAGGCCTCTTTCAGTGATTTAGGCCTTTGGTCCCAGACAGAGGAGAGAGGCACCACAGCACATATTCTGGCATCATATCAGCCACCACAGGAGAAGCCACCATTGAGTTACTTTGACCCCTGCACCCAGGAAGAGGAGAGAGGCCCCACAGCACATATTCTGGCATCATATCAGCCACCACAGGAGAAGCCACCATTGAGTTACTTTGACCCCCGCACCCAGGAAGAGGAGAGAGGCACCACAGCACATATTCTGGCATCATATCAGCCACCACAGGAGAAGCCACCATTGAGTTACTTTGACCCCCGCACCCAGGAAGAGGAGAGAGGCACCACAGCACATATTCAGGCATCATATCACACACCACAGGAGAAGGCCTCTTTCAGTGATTTAGGCCTTTGGACCCAGACAGAGGAGAGAGGCACCACAGCACATATTCTGGCATCATATCAGCCACCACAGGAGAAGCCACCATTTAGTTACTTTGACCCCTGCACCCAGGAAGAGGAGAGAGGCACCACAGCACATATTCTGGCATCATATCAGCCACCACAGGAGAAGCCACCATTTAGTTACTTTGACCCCTTCACCCAAACAGAGGAGAGAGGTTCCACATCAGAGAATCAGGCATCATATCAACCACCACAGGAGTAGGCCACAATTTAGTTTATTTGACCCCTGCACCCAGGAAGAGGAGAGAGGCCCCACAGCACATATTCTGGCATCATATCACACACCACAGGAGAAGGCCTCTTTCAGTGATTTAGGCCTTTGGACCCAGACAGAGGAGAGAGGTCAGAGATTAGCTTCATATCCCCCAGCACAGCAGAAGACCGCTTTATTTGACTTAGGCCTCAGCACCCAGACAGAAGACAGAGGTAGCATGGCAGAGGTTATGGCTTCATGTCACCCGTTAGTTTAACCGGCCACTTTCATCTGGTTAGGCCCCGGCGCCCAGACAGAGAAGAGTTTCATTCAACTGTGGGTTTCATAAAATTTGTATGAAATAAAGAAGTGGCCCGTAGCACAACAAGACATGTTTTAGGCAGTTAATAAGGACTACTCTGCACAAGGGAGGGACAGGTTCTGTGGGATCCATGCCTGGTTCATCTTTATGAAGGTCAGCTTGTCCACGTTGGCTGTGGACAGGCGGCTGCGCTTGTCAGTAATGACGCCCCCTGCCGTGATGAATACGCGTTCAGATAAAACGCTGGCCGCCGGGCAGGAAAGCACCTCCAAGGCATAACATGCTAACTCTGGCCACGTGGACAATTTTGAAACCCAGTAGTTGAATGGGGCCGAACCATCCGTCAGGATGTGGAGGGGTGTGCAGACATACTGTTCAACCATGTTAGTGAAATGCTGCCTCCTGCTAACACGTTCCGTATCAGGTGTCGGTGCAGATAGCTGTGGCGTGGAGACAAAACTTTTCCACATTTCTGCCATGCTAACCCTGCCCTCAGATGAGCTGGCCGTGACACAGCTGCGTTGGCGACCTCTTGCCACTCCTCTGCCTTCACCTTCCACCTGTTCCCCTGTGACATGTGGGAATGCTCTCAAGAGCGCCTCTATCAGCGTGCGCTTGTACTCGCGCATCTTACGGTCGCGCTCCAGTTCAGGAATTAAAGTGGGCACATTGTCTTTATACCGGGGATCCAGCAGGGTGGCCACCCAGTAGTCTGCACACGTTAAAACGTGGGCAACTCTGCTGTCGTTGCGCAGGCATTGGAGCATATATTCGCTCATGTGGGCCAGGCTACCCATGGGTAAGGACAAGCTGTCCTCTGTGGGAGGCGTATCGTCATCGTCCACCGTATCCCCCCAGCCACGCACCAGTGATGGGCCTGGGCTGCCACCCCGCTGTGAACTTGCGTCATCCTCGTCCCCCTCCACCTCCTCCTCCTCATCCTCCTCGTCCTCCAGTACAGTGCCTTGGCTGGCGACTTGTGAACCTGTCCTCTGCTGCTTAAACAAACCTCCCTCTGAGCCACTTCGAACAGACTGGCCCGAAAGTGTTAGAAACGAGCCCTCATCCTCCTCCTCCTCCTCCACCTGGGCCACCTCCTCTAACATCATTGCCCTAAGTGTTTTCTCAAGGAGACATAGAAGTGGTATTGTAACGCTGATAACAGTGTCATCGCCACTGGCCATGTTGGTGGAGTACTCGAAACAGCGCAGCAGGGCACACAGGTCTCGCATGGAGGCCCAATCATTGGTGGTGAAGTGGTGCTGTTCGGCAGTACGACTGACGCGAGCGTGCTGCAGCTGAAACTCCACTATGGCCTGCTGCTGCTCGCACAGTCTCTCCAGCATGTGCAAGGTGGAGTTCCACCGGGTGGGCACGTCGCATATGAGGCGGTGAGCGGGAAGGCCGAAGTTCCGCTGTAGCGCAGACAGGCGAGCAGCGGCAGGATGTGAACGGCGGAAGCGCGCACAGACGGCCCGCACTTTATGCAGCAGCTCTGACATGTTGGGGTAGTGGTGAATGAACCTCTGCACCACCAAGTTCAGCACATGCGCCAGGCAAGGGATGTGCGTCAAACCGGCTAGTCCCAGAGCTGCCACGAGATTTCGCCCATTATCGCATACCACCAGGCCTGGCTTGAGGCCCACCGGCAGAAACCACTCGTCGGTCTGTTGTTCAATACCCCGCCACAACTCCTTTGCGCTGTGGGGCCTGTCCCCCAAACATATGAGTTTCAGAATGGCCTGCTGACGTTTACCCCGGGCTGTGCTGAAGTTGGTGGTGAAGGTGTGTGGCTGACCGGATGAGCTGGTGGAAGCAGTGGAGGAGGAAGCCGAGTAGGAGGAGGAGGCTACAGGAGGCAGAGAATGATGCCCTGCGATCCTAGGGGGCGGAAGGACGTGCGCCAAGGAACTGTCCGCCGGGGGCCCAGCCGCCACTACATTCATCCAGTGTGCAGTTAGTGAGATATAGCGTCCCTGGCCGTGCTTACTGGTCCACGTATCTGTGGTTAGGTGGACCTTGCCACAAATGGCGTTGCGCAGTGCACACTTGATTTTATCGGACACTTGCATGTGCAGGGAAGGCACGGCTGTCTTGGAGAAGTAGTGGCGGCTGGGAACCACATACTGCGGGACAGCCATGGCCATCAGCTGTTTGAAGCTGTCTGTGTCCACCAGCCGGAATTACAGCATTTCAAAGGCCAGCAGTTTAGAAATGCTGGCGTTCAGGCCAAGGGCTCGAGGGTGACTCGGGGGGAATTTGCGCTTCCTCTCTAAGGTTTGAGATATTGAGAGCTGAACGCTGCTGTGTGATATAGTGGAGACGCTAGTTGACGGTGGCGGTGGTGGTGGTGTCGGTGGCACATCCTCTGTTTGCTGCTCGGCAGGTGGCAACATTCCTCTCGAGGCGGAAGCCGAGGCAGCAGCAGTAGAGGGAGCAGGGGGAGCCTCAGCGAGTGCCTGGTTTTTAAGGTGTGTACCCCACTGCAGTTCATGCTTTGCATGTAGATGCCTGGTCATGCAGGTTGTGCTGAGGTTCAGAACGTTAATGCCTCGCCTCAGGCTCTGATGGCAGAGCGTGCAAGTCACTCGGGTCTTGTCGGTAGGACATTGTTTAAAGAAGTGCCATGCCAGGGAACTCTTTGAAGCTGCCTTTGTGGGGCTGGGTCCCTGTTGGCGATGTCCAGTAGCAGGCGAACTCTGGGGGCGGCGGCTCGTCTGCTTTGGCCCCCTGCTCCCTCTTTGGCTTCGCTGTTGTCTCGGTCTCACCACTACCTCTTCCTCTGAACTGTGAAAGTCATCGCCACGACCTTCAGTCCATGTGGGGTCTAAGACCTCATCGTCCTCTGCATCGTCTTCCACCCAGTCTCCCTCCCTGACCTCCTCCTGTTCAGTCTGCACACTGCAAAAAGACGCGGCAGTGGGCACCTGTGTTTCGTCATCATCAGAGAGTCGGTGACTCTGCTGTGGTGGTATTCCCATGTCCTCTTCATCTGGAGACATAAGTGGTTGTGCGTCAGTGAATGGTATGTCTTCCTCCACTGGGGAAGGGCTAGGTGGACGCCCCTGGGAAACCCTGGAAGCAGAGTCTTCAAACAGAAGAAGAGACTGCTGCATAACTTGTGGCTCAGACCGTTTCCCTGATATGCTTGGGGGTGATGTGACAGACTGATGGGCTTGGTTTTCAGGTGCCACCTGTGCGCTTTCCGCAGAAGACTGGGTGGAAGACCATGTGGTGAACGTGCTGGAAGCACTGTCGGCCACCCAATCGATTAATGCCTGTACCTGCTCAGGCCTTACCATCCTAAGAGCGGCATTGGGCCCCACGAGATATTGCGGTACATTCTGCCGGCTAGTTGAGGGAGTTCGTTCCCTACTGTGTGCGCCTGGGGCCGAACGGCCACGTCCTCTACCAGCAACAGAGGCTCCACGGACACCACCACGACCGCGTCCTCGTCCCTTAATAGTATTTTTCTTCATTGTTGCGATTCAACTCGCACCACAATGAAATATATTATTTTTTATAAGCAAAATCCCCTCACTGGAATACTTTCAGTCTTTTGACTGTATGGATTACAGATGGAATGACTGTTATATGTGAGTACCGCTTTCTTTGACAGATTCTAGTATGGGTACATATATGTTTTCCCAACCCCAGCACATTAGTTTGCTAATTCCAGATGTATGAAACGCAGGCCTAACTGTATCTAGTATATTGAACGCCAGATAAACTAACTTGGCCTTTTTTAAATAAAAAAAAAATTCCCTCACTGGAATACTTTCAGTCTTTTGACTGTATGGATTACAGATGGAATGACTGTTATATGTGAGTACCGCTTTCTTTGACAGATTCTAGTATGGGTACATATATGTTTTCCCAACCCCAGCACATTAGTTTGCTAATTCCAGATGTATGAAACGCAGGCCTAACTGTATCTAGTATATTGAACGCCAGATAAACTAACTTGGCCTTTTTTAAATAAATAAAAAATTCCCTCACTGGAATACTTTCAGTCTTTTGACTGTATGGATTACAGATGGAATGACTGTTATATGTGAGTACCGCTTTCTTTGACAGATTCTAGTATGGGTACATATATGTTTTCCCAACCCCAGCACATTAGTTTGCTAATTCCAGATGTATGAAACGCAGGCCTAACTGTATCTAGTATATTGAACGCCAGATAAACTAACTTGGCCTTTTTTAAATAAAAAAAATTCCCTCACTGGAATACTTTCAGTCTTTTGACTGTATGGATTACAGATGGAATGACTGTTATATGTGAGTACCGCTTTCTTGGACAGATTCTAGTATGGGTACATATATGTTTTCCCAACCCCAGCACATTAGTTTGCTAATTCCAGATGTATGAAACGCAGGCCTAACTGTATCTAGTATATTGAACGCCAGATAAACTAACTTGGCCTTTTTTAAATAAAAAAAATTCCCTCACTGGAATACTTTCAGTCTTTTGACTGTATGGATTACAGATGGAATGACTGTTATATGTGAGTACCGCTTTCTTTGACAGATTCTAGTATGGGTACATATATGTTTTCCCAACCCCAGCACATTAGTTTGCTAATTCCAGATGTATGAAACGCAGGCCTAACTGTATCTAGTATATTGAACGCCAGATAAACTAACTTGGCCTTTTTTAAATAAAAAAAATTCCCTCACTGGAATACTTTCAGTCTTTTGACTGTATGGATTACAGATGGAATGACTGTTATATGTGAGTACCGCTTTCTTTGACAGATTCTAGTATGGGTACATATATGTTTTCCCAACCCCAGCACATTAGTTTGCTAATTCCAGATGTATGAAACGCAGGCCTAACTGTATCTAGTATATTGAACGCCAGATAAACTAACTTGGCCTTTTTTAAATAAAAAAAAAATTCCCTCACTGGAATACTTTCAGTCTTTTGACTGTATGGATTACAGATGGAATGACTGTTATATGTGAGTACCGCTTTCTTTGACAGATTCTAGTATGGGTACATATATGTTTTCCCAACCCCAGCACATTAGTTTGCTAATTCCAGATGTATGAAACGCAGGCCTAACTGTATCTAGTATATTGAACGCCAGATAAACTAACTTGGCCTTTTTTAAATAAAAAAAATTCCCTCACTGGAATACTTTCAGTCTTTTGACTGTATGGATTACAGATGGAATGACTGTTATATGTGAGTACCGCTTTCTTTGACAGATTCTAGTATGGGTACATATATGTTTTCCCAACCCCAGCACATTAGTTTGCTAATTCCAGATGTATGAAACGCAGGCCTAACTGTATCTAGTATATTGAACGCCAGATAAACTAACTTGGCCTTTTTTAAATAAAAAAAAAATTCCCTCACTGGAATACTTTCAGTCTTTTGACTGTATGGATTACAGATGGAATGACTGTTATATGTGAGTACCGCTTTCTTTGACAGATTCTAGTATGGGTACATATATGTTTTCCCAACCCCAGCACATTAGTTTGCTAATTCCAGATGTATGAAACGCAGGCCTAACTGTATCTAGTATATTGAACGCCAGATAAACTAACTTGGCCTTTTTTAAATAAAAAAAAAATTCCCTCACTGGAATACTTTCAGTCTTTTGACTGTATGGATTACAGATGGAATGACTGTTATATGTGAGTACCGCTTTCTTTGACAGATTCTAGTATGGGTACATATATGTTTTCCCAACCCCAGCACATTAGTTTGCTAATTCCAGATGTATGAAACGCAGGCCTAACTGTATCTAGTATATTGAACGCCAGATAAACTAACTTGGCCTTTTTTAAATAAAAAAAAAATTCCCTCACTGGAATACTTTCAGTCTTTTGACTGTATGGATTACAGATGGAATGACTGTTATATGTGAGTACCGCTTTCTTTGACAGATTCTAGTATGGGTACATATATGTTTTCCCAACCCCAGCACATTAGTTTGCTAATTCCAGATGTATGAAACGCAGGCCTAACTGTATCTAGTATATTGAACGCCAGATAAACTAACTTGGCCTTTTTTAAATAAAAAAAATTCCCTCACTGGAATACTTTCAGTCTTTTGACTGTATGGATTACAGATGGAATGACTGTTATATGTGAGTACCGCTTTCTTTGACAGATTCTAGTATGGGTACATATATGTTTTCCCAACCCCAGCACATTAGTTTGCTAATTCCAGATGTATGAAACGCAGGCCTAACTGTATCTAGTATATTGAACGCCAGATAAACTAACTTGGCCTTTTTTAAATAAAAAAAATTCCCTCACTGGAATACTTTCAGTCTTTTGACTGTATGGATTACAGATGGAATGACTGTTATATGTGAGTACCGCTTTCTTTGACAGATTCTAGTATGGGTACATATATGTTTTCCCAACCCCAGCACATTAGTTTGCTAATTCCAGATGTATGAAACGCAGGCCTAACTGTATCTAGTATATTGAACGCCAGATAAACTAACTTGGCCTTTTTTAATTAAAATAAAAATTCCCTCACTGGAATACTTTATGGCTTTTCACTGTATGGATTACAGGTGGACTGGTATTAGTAGGGGTGACACAAGCACACCCAAGTCCCTGATGTAGGATTTCTATGGCACAGACCACTATTACAAGTGATTAATGGACGTTGGGAGAGATTGTGCTGCAGCACTAGTCCCAAGATGGCCGCCGCCTATCAGCCCAGTAACATGTGCCACAAAATGGTCTGCACAACCTTTAAAAAAAATAGCCTTGGACTGTGCTGCTAAATCGCTATTGGTCTGAATCCCAGGTGTAGATGTCTGACTTGTTTGGAGCTTTGGAATGCACACTGTGGCAGCTTCTGCTGCAGCACTACAAGTCGCAAAATGGCGGCCGGCGGTCAGCCCAGGTACATGTGGATGGAAAAATCACTCTGGCCACTCTAAAAATAGCCAATCCCTATCAAAAAAGCAGCTCAGCTGCAGTTGTTCAGATGAATCACAGGTGGAGGAGAGAAATTTGCTTCCAGTTATTCAATTATCCCTGCCTATTCTCGCCCTAGCATCAGCTGCGTCTATCCCTGTTCTATTCACATCGGGAGTGAGCACGTCCCGACGTGCGCACAAGCTTATAAAGAGGCTGAGTCACATGCTGCACTTGGCCAATCACAGCCTTGCCAATAGTAGGCATGGCTGCGATGGCATCTTAGGGCAAGTAGTATGATGCATGTTGATTGGCTGCTTTGCAGCCTTTCAAAATGCACCAAAATACATGCCGAACGACGAACCCGAACCCGAACTTTTACGAAAAAGTTCGGGTTCGGGTCCGTGTCACGAACACCCCAAAATTCGGTACGGACCCGAACTATGCTCGAACTGTTCGCTCAACACTAGTTAAAACATTACTTATTTGATTGCTTGAACACCTAAAGGAAAACAAATTAAAAACCTGCTGTTTCTCAAGATGGCCTTATGTTGATAGCAGTGGTAATAGAGTCTGAAAGGTCTATAGAAGCAGTTACCCTATTTTTACAGACCTTTGAGGCTCTATTAACACTACTGTCAACATAAGGTCATCTAGAGACACAGCAGGTTTTTAAAATGATTTTTCCTTTAGGTGTTACAGCAATCAAATGAAAGTTATGTTATAACACCTAAAGGAAAAACATAATTAAAAAAAGATGCTGTTTCTCTAAATGACCTGATGTTGATAGTAGTGTTAATAGAGTCTCAAAGGTTTGTAAAAATTGTGTACCTGCTTCTATAGACCTTTGAGACTCTATTACCACTACTTTTAGCATATGATCATCTGGAGAAACATCAGGTTTTTTAAATTATTATTTTTTCTTTAGGTGTTAGAGCAATCAAATGGAGGGGGGGAAATGTGACATGGGTGAGGATGGGGTTACATGATGGGCCAGAGACAATGTCTGTAGTCTGTCTGTGCCATGGACGGGGAGAAATATGACATGGAGGGCTGATGGCTGACATGGGGGTCTGATCTGAGGCATTGGGGCTGTGCCTGCGAGCTGAGGTCTAATTAACATTGCGGGTCTGACCTGAGGTGGAATGAAAAATATTGTTTCCTATTATCCTCCTCTAAAACCTAGGTGCATCTTATGGGCCGGTGCATCTTATAGGGCGAAAAATACGGTACTTGCCTTCTCCTCCTCCCAACCTCCCCTGCCCTTTGTGTACGCCGCACGTCACGCTGAGGCATTTGGGTGAGTTCCCACACTTTTTTTCCCAGGACTTGACCCCTGGGCCAACCCCTAGACAGTACGCCTGCTACTGCATTAAGGGACCGAGCACACCAAAGCCAGCTCCAAGGAGTTCCCTGGCGTGGCAGTTTTTCAGACAATGTGCTGACGACAAGACACGAGTGGTTTGCACGCTGTGCAATCAGAGTCTGAAGCGAGGCATAAACGTTCTCAACCTGAGCACAACCTGCATGACCAGGCATCTAAGTGCAAAGCACGAGCTGCAGTGGAGTAGACACCTCAAAAACAAAGAAAGGTCTCTGGCTCCTTCTGCTTCCTCTTCTGCTGCAGTCTCGGCCTCTTCATCCACCTCTGGAGTGACAGTGGCACCTGCCACCCCACAAACAACTCTCTATCTCCCAAACACTGGAGCGAAAAATGAAGTACCCCCTACCCACCTGCGATCCCTGGCCCTGAATGCCAGCATTTAAAAATTACTGGCCTTTGAAATGCTGTCATTCCGTCTGGTGGAGACGGAGAGTTTTAAAAGCCTTATGGTGGTGTCTGTCCCACAGTCCATCGTGCCCAGCCGCTACAACTTTTCCAGGCGAGCCATCCCTTCCCTGCACAACCAAGTGGGGGACAAAATCAGGTGTGCACTGCGCAACGCCATCTGTGGCAAGGTCCACCTAACTACAGATACGTGGACCAGTAAGCACGGTCAGGGACGTTATATCTCGACGTTATAACAGCACACTGGGTAAATGCAGTGGCGGCTGGGCCTGAGGCGGATAGCAGTTTGGCGCATGTCCTTCCACCACCATTGCAGGGCGCTTCAGTTTGCCTCCTGTTGCCTTCCTCCTCCTACTCTACTTCCTCATCCTCTACCGGCTCCTCATCCGGAAAGCGTAACACCTTCACCACCAACTTCAGCACAGCCAGGGATAAATGACAACAGGCAATTTTAAAACGTATCTGTTTGGGGGACAAACCCCACACTGCGCAGGAGTTGTGGATGGGCCTGGAACAACAGACAAAAGAGTGGTTGGTGCCAGTGAGCCTCAAGCCCGGCCTGGTGGTGTGCGGTAATGGGCGAAATCTCATAGCAGCTCTGGGACTAGCAGGTTTGACGCACATCCCTTGCCTGGAGCATGTGCTGAATTTGGTGGTGCAGAGATTCCTTAAAAATTACCCAGATATGTCAGAGCTGCTGCAGAAAGTTCGCGCCATCTGTGCGCGATTTCGGCGTTTTCACCCTGCGGCTGCTCGCTTGTCAGCGCTGCAGTGTAACTTCTGGATTCCCGCTCACCGCCTCATATGCGACATGCCCACAAGGTGGAACTCCACCTTGCACATGCTGGCCAGACTGTGCAAGCAGCAGCAGGCAATAGTGGAGTTTCAGCTGCAGCACGCACGGGTGAGTCGCTCTGCGGAACAGCACCACTTCACCACCAATGAGTGGGCCTCCATGCGATACCTGAGTGCCTTGTTGCGCTGTTTCAAGTACTCCATCAACATGGCCAGTGCCGATGACGCCGTTCTCAGCGTTACTATCCCACTTCTATGCCTCCTCAAAAAAACGCTTCTGGTGATGATGGAAAAGGATGTGGCACAGGAGGTGGAGGAGGAAGAGGGATCATTGCATAGGGTTTCAGGCCAGTCATTTACAAGTGGCTCAGAGGGTTGGTTTCTGCACCCACAAACGCCAGGTGATACACCTCCCACAGAGGACAGCTTGTTGTTGCCTCTGGGCAGCCTGGCACACATGAGCAATTACATGCTGCAGTGTCTCCGCAACGACCACCGAGTTGGACACATACTAACTTGTGCTGATTACATTGTTGGGTGACATTTTACCAATTTTTGGCTGTGATATACCCCTGCTCTACATTGTGGACAGGGAAATAAATTGCACTAATTCTATTGTTACATTGTTGGGTGACATTTTTCTAATTTTTGGCTGTGATATACCCCTGCTCTACATAGCGGACAGGGAAAGAAATTTCACTAATTTGTCTGTTAAATTGCCGGGTGACATTCACCAATTTTTGGCTGTGATATACCCCTGCTCTACATTGTGGATAAGCAAAAATACAGTTCACTAATTCGTCTGTTACATTGCCGGGTGACATTCACCTATTTTTGGCTGTGATATACCCTTGCTCTACATAGCGAACAGGGAAATAAAAACAAAAAAAAATCATCTGTTACATTCTCAGGTGCCATTTTACCATTTTTGCCGTATACAAACCCCTGCTCTGCAAAGATGACAGGGAACTAATTTTTGTAAAATCGGCTGTTCAATTGGTGGGTGACATGAACCCAGTTTTGCCGGGAATAAACCCCTGCTCTGCATAGTTGACAGGGACCAAAATTTTAAAAAATCGTCTGTTCCATTGGTGGGTGACATTAACCCATTTTTGCCGATGAAAAACCCCTGCTCTGCATAGGTGACAGGGACTTAAATTTCTAAAATTCCTCTTTAATTGACGCACGCCCCCTCCTTTCATTCGATCCTTCCACTTTAACAACTTGTCCCACATTTCCGCTCGATCACATTTCAGCCATTGACCTCCTTTGGATGTGGTATCCCTTTCTCAGGCTCCCTCTCCGGCATGGAACCCTGATTCCCCGTTACCCGTAATCACCATGGTAGGCGCATAAAAGAACATCAAAAGTTGATAGAGAAGATATCCAATTGGATCGTGGACATCACGGGGACGTGCAAAGTTATCTAGAGTCAACAAAGCGGCAGCAGTGCCTCTCCTGTCTAACGTTTCCAAATCCAAAATTACAGGCTCCCTCTCCGGCATGGAACCCTGATTCCCCATTACCCTTGATCACCATGGTAGGCGCATAATGATGTTTTGTCACTTGTCTAAAGTGTGAATAAAACACTGAACTGTTTGATCCAAAGAACTTGTTGGTGCCTCTATACTGTGTATAATCCAGAGCGAGTCCCCACAATTGGTGGAGGATGCATCCAAGAGCAGTGACGCTGGCGTGAACGTTGATATTTTTGGTTTCTGCATTTTTCAGGCACGGTTGTTTGTCGGCCGAACACCACGATGTGCCGAGCATCGTGATGCTCGAGTAAAATTAGTGTTCGGCCGAGCATGCTCGCCCAACACTATCTGTTAAGAAAACAGTTTTTACAAAAATGCCAGTCGCACGTGTTACAAAGTGAAAGTAAGAAGCTCAGGAATGCGAGATCACCCATAATGCTGTGCAGCCAGACAATTCATGGATAGCCATCCCCTGTGATGTCACAGCCCTATAAAAACCTCATTCCTTGTGGTCTCCGCCATTGTCCTGTGAGCTGAGCATAGGAAAAGACGTGGTAAGTGCTCATGCACTAGGGACTGTGTTGCTGCAAACTGTTTTAATAAAGATTATTGGAAAGGGAGAGTGCAGGGATAATGTATTGACGTGTGCATCACGTTCTAGTGTACTGACATTCAGAGTAATCTGTTATTTTAGTGATACAGTTACTGTGTCTCAGTATTAAAGGCAGGTGTAATATATCACTGTGTGCATCACAATCTAGTGCACCGACATTCCGAGTTATTGAGTTATTTTAGTTAGTGATACAATTACTGTGCACTATGGCCATCAGACAGTTGCCTGGGCCCTCCAAATGGACCGACAGTGGCAAAAATGTTGCTGTAGCCGGCACAAGTAGCAGAAGAAGTGGGGGGGAGTAGCATCTGCAGCAACAGGCCAGACCTGATATTGTCATCCAGCAGTCATCTTTTGACCAACAATCCAGCTGTACTGGAATGGTTGACTTGCTCTTCAACATCATCTCAAGTGACAACAGATACACACAGCCAGGAGTCGGTGGGTTCCTCTGACACTATGCTTAGTTGGCATGGTCCATGAACTGCCTCCATGCCTTCACCTGTCCTGAACTTGCCTATTTCTTTTGCTGCTCCTTCTGCCGCTGGCTCTGCTCTGCTTTTCAGCGACAATGATCTTTGTGAGGACTGTGAGCAGTTATAGGTGAGCCCAGGCTTGGAGGAAAGGTCCACTGTAGAGTCATTTAGGCGTGCCACTATCGATGATGGCAGTAGGGTGGGAGTGAGAGAGAGAGAGAGAGAAAGTGTGAGGGTCAGACGGATCTGTTGGAAAGGATTCCACTAGATCTGAAAGACTTGAGGCGCCTTGGGTTTATAGGAGTGGAGTGGAAAGAAGGTAGGGTGCTAGATACTAGAGGCTGCTCCGGGTATAGTCAGGTCGACATAGGTGTCTGCCTGTAAAGGATATGATAGTGAGCCAAATTAGGGGGACTGGTAGGTAGAAATACCCTCCAGGTCTCGCCTATTTGAAATATACCCTTTTGGGCGCCAATAGCAGTTGATCGTTAATGGTTGGTATTTGGGCTTTGTATTTGTAAAAAGAGCAAATTTTAGGGTCCCGAAACGCGTTGAGCCGGATTTATATGTACATGCAATAAAGACCTTTGAAGAGAAGCACCCATGTAATTGGCTGCCTTCATCCGTTAAAACTCTACAAGCGATCCAGGCTGGAGGGGTACTCGGTTTACAGGTGTATTATGCTTATCCTGGTAAACCTCCCCCCCCCCCTTCCCCGTGAAGTGAGTAACTGAACCCACGATACCACATTATTTTAAATATATTATTTTAATATATATATATATATATATATATATTTTGGTATCCTTTTATACAGATTTTTAACCTATTGATTTACATACTGTACCATACTACACTGCGTGCAGAATTATTAGGCAAATGAGTATTTCGACCACATTATCCTCTTTATGCATGTTGTCTTACTCCAAGCTGTATAGGCTCGAAAGCCTACTACTAATTAAGCATATTAGGTGATGTGCATCTCTGTAATGAGAAGGGGTGTGGTCATCATACATATATATGATAATTTGGGGCAGGGTAATGAGCCCAGCCCTCCACACCATAAAGTGTGCAGATACTGCATATGTTTGGAAAATGTAATAAAAAGTTTGTGAAAGAAAAAAAAAGAAAATCTCCCTGAAATGAGAAGTGCACCTCCCTGAAATGAGTTTTTGCAGGTTGGGATGTCTGCTGTGCTAAACTCTGCAGAAGCGAGACATGGCTAGAAGAAATTATCCAAATGGAGAAGATGAGGAACGAGAGCATCCACATCAGAGGAGACATCACGGGATGTACAGGGAGTGCAGAATTATTAGGCAAATGAGTATTTTGACCACATCATCCTCTTTATGCATGTTGTCTTACTCCAAGCTGTATAGGCTCGAAAGCCTACTACCAATTAAGCATATTAGGTGATGTGCATCTCTGTAATGAGAAGGGGTGTGGTCTAATGACATCAACACCCTATATTAGGTGTGCATAATTATTAGGCAACTTCCTTTCCTTTGGCAAAATGGGTCAAAAGATGGACTTGACAGGCTCAGAAAAGTCAAAAATAGTGAGATATCTTGCAGAGGGATGCAGCACTCTTAAAATTGCAAAGCTTCTGAAGCGTGATCATCGAACAATCAAGCGTTTCATTCAAAATAGTCAACAGGGTCGCAAGAAGCGTGTGGAAAAACCAAGGCGCAAAATAACTGCCCATGAACTGAGAAAAGTCAAGCGTGCAGCTGCCAAGATACCACTTGCCACCAGTTTGGCCATATTTCAGAGCTGCAACATCACTGGAGTGCCCAAAAGCACAAGGTGTGCAATACTCAGAGACATGGCCAAGGTAAGAAAGGCTGAAAGACGACCACCACTGAACAAGACACACAAGCTGAAACGTCAAGACTGGGCCAAGAAATATTTGAAGACTGATTTTTCTAAGGTTTTATGGACTGATGAAATGAGAGTGAGTCTTGATGGGCCAGATGGATGGGCCCGTGGCTGGATTGGTAAAGGGCAGAGAGCTCCAGTCCGACTCAGACGCCAGGTGGAGGTGGAGTACTGGTTTGGGCTGGTATCATCAAAGATGAGCTTGTGGGGCCTTTTCGGGTTGAGGATGGAGTCAAGCTCAACTCCCAGTCCTACTGCCAGTTTCTGGAAGACACCTTCTTCAAGCAGTGGTACAGGAAAAAGTCTGCATCCTTCAAGAAAAACATGATTTTCATGCAGGACAATGCTCCATCACACGTGTCCAAGTACTCCACAGCGTGGCTGGCAAGAAAGGGTATAAAAAAAGAAAATCTAATGACATGGCCTCCTTGTTCACCTGATCTGAACCCCATTGAGAACCTGTGGTCCATCATCAAATGTGAGATTTACAAGGAGGGAAAACAGTACACCTCTCTGAACAGTGTCTGGGAGGCTGTGGTTGCTGCTGCACGCAATGTTGATGGTGAACAGATCAAAACACTGACAGAATCCATGGATGGCAGGCTTTTGAGTGTCCTTGCAAAGAAAGGTGGCTATATTGGTCACTGATTTGTTTTTGTTTTGTTTTTGAATGTCAGAAATGTATATTTGTGAATGTTGAGATGTTATATTGGTTTCACTGGTAAAAATAAATAATTGAAATGGGTATATATTTGTTTTTTGTTAAGTTGCCTAATAATTATGCACAGTAATAGTCACCTGCACACACAGATATCCCCCTAAAATAGCTAAAACTAAAAACAAACTAAAAACTACTTCCAAAAATATTCAGCTTTGATATTAATGAGTTTTTTGGGTTCATTGAGAACATGGTTGTTGTTCAATAATAAAATTAATCCTCAAAAATACAACTTGCCTAATAATTCTGCACTCCCTGTATACAGTGTACGATGCTGCAGAACACGGTCTCTTAGGCACTTGAGACGGTTTGCAGTGATCCAACCTATGTGTACAAATTTTTTTGATATTTTGTGCAGGTTTTATATGTGCGTATATGTGTCTTTACCACACACATTGATACCTCTATACACACCCCTACACCCTAAAATTTGCTCTTTTTACAAATACAAAGCCCAAATACCAACCATTAACGATCAACTGCTATTGGCGCCCAAAAGGGTATATTTCAAATAGGCGAGACCTGGAGGGTTTTTCTACCTACCAGTCCCCCTAATTTGGCTCACTACCATAGTAGGGTGGGAGCACATGTTGCAAGAGGTCAGAGACGTGCGCAAGAGACAGGTGAAGGTGAGACAAGTGATGACCAAACATTTGTAGATTATGATATAGCCAATCGCACTAGGGAGCCAGGTGAAGTGGGGGCATAATCATCATTAGTGGGCGTGGGTGGCAGTGTGCCCGTGAGACAATAGGGTGGCAGTGTGCCAGCAGGGTGGAAGCGTGCCCGTGAGACAGCAGGGTGGAAGCAGTGGGAGATCTGGAGCCAAACACTTGAGGGGTACACCGTCTCCTACTCGGGAGACTACCTGTGAGGAACACACTAGAAGTGCACAGTTTTCTAAAACCAGCATCTGGCAGGCATCATGGTGGAGGGAAAATGCTTGGCATTGTGGGTATTTTTCACCAAGTCACTTGGGGACGTTAGCGTGGTGGTATTCAGGATGTGTGAGCAGGGAGAGGGTCAGCCAGGGTCAACACATGGAGCATCACCATAAAGTGACATGGGAAAACCGTGCCACTTATTTAGTCTTACAGCTTGATGCAGAAACCGATGCATCTCCCACTGGCCTGCACCCCCTCTCAAGCAGTCAGGGCTTCTCAACATCAGCAGAAGGGAGCGGTTGTTCTTCCCCATGGACATCAATGTCATCTATTTCTCCTGATGCTCCTCCTCATCATCACTTGTTTTGACAGTAATCGATTCCCAGGCGATTGCAAAAAGACATCAGTATGTGTGCACTCATCCAACATGCAAAAGCTGAACATCCACCTGGTCAAGTTGCTGGTACTGCAGTCCTACATTGCACATTTCAGAGAACTGATGGCTTGTGCCCACCCAAGGTGGAGAGTCTCAAGCAGACATTACTTTAACAAAAAAGCTGTATCAGCCCTGCACATGTACGCTGAGCAGAAGGTGGGCGAATCCTTGGGCCTCTCGGTGTCTGTTAGATTTCATGCCAGCACTGACATATAAAGTTGTAACTATGGTCAAGTACAATATACACTCACCTAAAGAATTATTAGGAACACCATACTAATACGATGTTGGACTCCCTTTTGCCTTCAGAACTGCCTTAATTCTACGTGGCATTGATTCAACAAGGTGCTGATAGCATTCTTTAGAAATGTTGGCCCATATTGATAGGATAGCATCCTGCAGTTGATGGAGATTTGAGGGATGCACATCCAGGGCACGAAGCTCCCATTCCACCACATCCCAAAGATGCTCTATTGGGTTGAGCTCTGGTGACTGTCGGGGGCCATTTTAGTACAGTGAACTCATTGTCATGTTCAAGAAACCAATTTGAAATGATTCGAGCTTTGTGACATGGTGCATTATCCTGCTAGAAGTAGCCATCAGAGGATGGATACATGTTCTCATTCTGTTTACGCCAAATTCAGACTCTACCATTTGAATGTCTCAATAGAAATCGAGACTCATCAGACCAGGCAACATTTTTCCAGTCTTCAACAGTCCAATTTTGGTGAGCTCGTGCAAATTGTAGCCTCTTTTTCCTATTTGTAGTGGAGATGAGTGGTACCTGCTGGGGTCTTCTGCTGTTGTAGCCCATCCGCCTCAAGGTTGTGCGTGTTGTGGCTTCACAAATGCTTTGCTGCATACCTCGGTTGTAATGAGTGGTTATTTCAGTCAACGTTGCTCTTCTATCAGCTTGAATCAGTCGGCCCATTCTCCTCTGACCTCTAGCATCCACAAGGCATTTTTGCCCACAGGACTGCCGCATACTGGATGTTTTTCCCTTTTCACACCATTCTTTGTAAACCCTAGAAATTGTTGTGATTGAAAATCCCAGTAACTGAGCAGATTGTGAAATACTCAGACCGGCCCGTCTGGCACCAACAACCATGCCACGCTCAAAATTGCTTAAATCACCTTTCTTTCGCATTCTGACATTCAGTTTGGAGTTCAGGAGATTGCCTTGACCAGGACCACACCTCTAAATGTATTGAAGCAACTGCCATGTGATTGGTTGACTAGATAATTGCATTAATGAGAAATAGAACAGGTGTTCCTAATAATTCTTTAGGTGAGTGTATGTCGTTCACAGCCCATTGGGTAAATGTGGTTCCGGCCCAGGCACAACCGCCTCTGCGTTGTAATGCTGGGATTTCTGCACCAATGTCCTCCTCTGCCTCCTCATCCTCCACCTTGTCCTCCCCCTCCCCCCTAGGCATAGTTCACAGTGGTCCTCCAGGATATCACCTATGCAAAGCATGGCATTGTCATGTCGTTCTGCACCTCGTCAGCCTGGGCTAACGGAGCCACACTGGGGAGGAACTGCTCTGCATCATGAATAAAGGAATCAAACATTCGCTTGACAATTGGAGATAGGAACCATGGTTACTGACAACGGGAAGAACATTTTGACTGTGTTGCGTCAGGGAGGGCTGGTCTGACCCATGCGCCCTTCATGGCGCACATCTTCAATCTCATTGTCACCCGGTTCCTCAAGTCTTCCACTGAACTGCAAGAGCTGTTAAAAATGTCCAGGAAACTGTGCATATGCTTCAGCCAATCCTTACTATGCAAAACATGCCCTCCTTGAGCTGCAAAGGCAAAAGCTAAAATGCTCTTCCCCAACAATGACTGATATGCGAAGTTTCCACCCGTTGGAACTCCACTCTTCATATGTTAGACCAGCTGTACGAGCAGAGGAAGGTGGTCAACGATTTCTTAATGCAGCAGATGGACAGGTCTACTCCCCAGTGTAACTTCCATGTTCGCCAGTGGCAGCTCATGCATGACACATGCCATTTGTGCCAGGTCTTATGAGATTACGTAATGACGCAGTGCAGGAGGGCATGGTGTGACCGTCTGCACCGGAACTCAGGCCATTGGCGGTGACAGAGGAACACAGGAGAGTATTTGCTTTGTTTTTTTGTTTTTTAACATATGTGTTTGCTAATGAAGTCAGTACTGGGGGTGGATGAGACCATTTTATATACTGCAGAGGGGGAATTATATATATTAATAAACCAGAGGGGGCCACTATATACGAATAATGCATAGGGGGTACTATACAGTATATTGTTAATACAGAGGGGGAACTATACAGAGGGTGCAATTATATACTAATAATACTATTATTACAGATGGGGTGATTATATACTAAAATTACAAAAGGGACCATTACATACTATTATTACAGAGGTGGGGCATTATAATGCTAATAATATAGAGAGGGCCATTATAATAATAATAATAATAATAATAATAATAATAATACAGAGCGGGCCATTCTATACTAATAATACAAAGTGGACCATTATATGTACTAATAATAAAGAGGGGTCCTTATATAAACTAATAATACAGAGAGGACCAATATATTGAGAGACAGTGAGAGGTTTGGTCTGGAAAAACAGGCATTTTCCTCCCAGCATGTGCTGCTGGGCTGATTTACAGCCAGGTGAGGTCAAATACCGGACCGGATTTGAAATGCCGGTACGGGTTTTGGCAGCACCTGGCTGTCCTTAAATAGGAAGCTGGGCTCAGAAGCCATGTCTCTGTATTGGGATCTGGGAGCGTTGTATCTGGATGAAGGCTTGCTACCTGTTTGGCATGAAAACAGGTTGGTGCTGCTATGAGGACTCTTTGAGGCAGAATTACCACATTGTGTGAATTCCCACCAGCACCGCAAGGTGCTTGTTTAGTCACTTGCCTAAAGTGTAAATAAAACACTGTACTGTTTGATCCAAAGAACTTGTTGTTGCTTCTATACTGCGACTGCTAATCCTGTCTACCAGAGCGAGTACCCACAATATATATATATATATATATATATATATATATACACTGCTCAAAAAAAATAAAGGGAACACTTAAACAACACAATGTAACTCCAAGTCAATCACACTTCTGTGAAATCAAACTGTCCACTTAGGAAGCAACACTGAGTGACAATCAATTTCACATGCTGTTGTGCAAATGGGATAGACAACAGGTGGAAATTATAGGCAATTAGCAAGACACCCCCAATAAAGGAGTGGTTCTGCAGGTGGTGACCACAGACCACTTCTCAGTTCCTATGCTTCCTGGCTGATGTTTTGGTCACTTTTGAATGCTGGCGGTGCTTTCACTCTAGTGGTAGCATGAGACGGAGTCTACAACACACACAAGTGGCTCAGGTAGTGCAGCTTATCCAGGATGGCACATCAATGCGAGCTGTGGCAAGAAGGTTTGCTGTGTCTGTCAGCGTAGTGTCCAGAGCATGGAGGCGCTACCAGGAGACAGGCCAGTGCATCAGGAGATGTGGAGGAGGCCGTAGGAGGGCAACAACCCAGCAGCAGGACCGCTACCTCCGCCTTTGTGCAAGGAGGAACAGGAGGAGCACTGCCAGAGCCCTGCAAAATGATCTCCAGCAGGCCACAAATGTGCATGTGTCTGCTCAAACGGTCAGAAACAGACTCCATGAGGGTGATATGAGGGCCCGACGTCCACAGGTGGGAAATGAGCTTACAGCCCAACACCGTGCAGGACTTTTTTTTGAGCAGTGTATATACACTGCTCAAAAAAATAAAGGGAACACAAAAATAACACATCCTAGATCTGAATTAATTAAATATTCTTCTGAAATACTTTGTTCTTTACATAGTTGAATGTGCTGACAACAAAATCACACAAAAATAAAAAAATGGAAATAATATTTTTCAACCCATGGAGGTCTGGATTTGGGTCCCACTCAAAATTAAAGTGGAAAAACACACTACAGGCTGATCCAACTTTGATGTAATGTCCTTAAAACAAGTCAAAATGAGGCTCAGTAGTGTGTGTGGCCTCCACGTGCCTGTATGACCTCCCTACAACGCCTGTGCATGCTCCTGATGAGGTGGCGGACGGTCTCCTGAGGGATCTCCTCCCAGACCTGGACTAAAGCATCTGCCAACTCCTGGACAGTCTGTGGTGCAATGTGACGTTGGTGGATAGAGCGAGACATGATGTCCCAGATGTGCTCAATTGGATTCAGGTCTGGGGAACGGGCGGGCCAGTCCATAGCATCAATGCCTTCGTCTTGCAGTAACTGCTGACACACTCCAGCCACATGAGGTCTAGCATTGTCTTGCATTAGGAGGAACCCAGGGCCAACCGCACCAGCATATGGTCTCACAAGGGGTCTGAGGATCTCATCTCGGTACCTAATGGCAGTCAGGCTACCTCTGGCGAGCACATGGAGGGCTGTGCGGCCCTCCAAAGAAATGCCACCCCACACCATTACTGACCCAATGCCAAACCGGTCATGCTGGAGGATGTTGCAGGCAGCAGAGCGTTCTCCATGACGTTTCCAGACTCTGTCACGTCTGTCACATGTGCTCAGTGTGAACCTGCTTTCATCTGTGAAGAGCACAGTGCGCGAGTGGCGAATTTGCCAATCTTGATGTTTTCTGGCAAATGCCAAACGTCCTGCACGGTGTTGGGCTGTAAGCACAACCCACACCTGTGGACGTCGGGCCCTCATATCACCCTCATGGAACCGTTTGAGCAGACACATGCTCATTTGTGGCCTGCTGGAGGTCATTTTGCAGGGCTCTGGTAGTGCTCCTCCTGTTCCTCCTTGCACAAAGGCGGAGGTAGCGGTCCTGCTTCTGGGTTGTTGCCCTCCTACGGCCTCCTCCACGTCTCCTGATGTACTGGCCTGTCTCCTGGTAGCGCCTCCATGCTCTGGACACTACGCTGACAGACACAGCAAACCTTCTTGCCACAGCTCGCATTGATGTGCCATCCTGGATAAGCTGCACTACCTGAACCACTTGTGTGGGTTGTAGACTCCGTCTCATGCTACCACTAGAGTGAAAGCACCGCCAGCATTCAAAAGTGACCAAAACATTAGCCAGGAAGCATAGGAACTGAGAAGTGGTCTGTGGTAACCACCTGCAGAACCACTCCTTTATTGGGGGTGTCTTGCTAATTACCTATAATTTCCACCTGTTGTCTATCCCATTTGCACAACAGCATGTGAAATTGATTGTCACTCAGTGTTGCTTCCTAAGTGGACAGTTTGATTTCACAGAAGTGTAATTGACTTGGAGCTACATTGTGTTGTTTAAGTGTTCCCTTTATTTTTTTGAGCAGTGTATATATTATAATAATACAGAGTAGGATATGATATATACTAATAATACAGAAGGGGCCAATGTATATTCTTATAATACAGGGGGGTCAATATATAATTATATATCCTAATAATGCAGAGGGTGACAATTTATTTTCTAATAATACAGAGGGGGCCATTATATATACTAATAATACAAAGGGGTCCATTATATATTCTAATAATACAGAGGGGACCAAAAATAAATAAATAAATATATATATATATATATATATATATATACACAGAGGGGAGGGCATTATACAGTATATACTATAAATACAGAGGGCATTATGGGCACTATGGGGTGGAGGTGCATTATATGTAGTGTCACAACAGGGGGCATTATAATACAGGGGGCACTGCAGTGGGGCTTTATAAATACTGGGGCTACTACATAGGGCATTATAACTAGTGGGGACACTATAGAAGGAATTACAACTACTGGGGACACTATAGGGGGCTTTATTACTACTGTGGGATCTATAGGAGTGCCTTTTAGAGGGGTCTTGTTACTGCTGGTAACAGTATAGAGGGCATTATTTCTACTAGATTCCCTATGGAGGCATTATTAATATTACAGGTGCTGTGAGAGCATTATCATTGAGCAAAATATTTAGGGCAGTGCTAATGGACTTGCTATTGGGGGTCCTATAGGAGCACTCTTACTACGGGAGGAATATCTGTATGACCCTGTTGTTTCTGCAGAGTAGTATTTGGGGTAGAACCAGGATGACAATGTTGGGGCACAATAAGAGGAGGATCATAGAAATGTGAGGATTCTAAGATGTCTCTGTGCCAGGGATCTCAAGTCTCCCGGACGTTCAGGGAGTCTCCCGCTATTAGATAGCGGCTCCCTGACACCCGCATGTGAGACAATATATCCCGGAAAGGTTCACTGATAGCAGAGCAGAGAGATAAGAGAAGTGACAGATGACACACAGTTTAGATTACAGGTTGAATTAACCCTTTAGGGTCAAATTGGCTTCTCAAGGAGATATATATGTTAAAGGCATCCCTTCTTCTGTCTCAATCAGTAGCTATAGAACTATTGAGAGAGATGTATTTTTTTTAATACATTTACACATTTAACCCTCCATTTTAATTATATTATTTACCCCAGTGTTAAATTCACCCCCCCCTGGATGCTTGTTTTTTTCCTACAGTGGGGTAGATAATTACACACAGGGTTTTAAAGAATAAACTTCCTGACTCAGACCAAGAGCCGAGTCAGCAAGTGAATCGAAGCATCCGCGCATGCGCATTGCGCAACCTAAGCTTCGGTTCACTTGCTTCTTGTCAGCTCAGCGAATGAACCGAAGATTCGATTCATGAATCGGTTCATTTGAATAAACTGATTCAAATGAACCGATTCATGTGAAAGATCCGAACTTCCCATCTCTAGTTTACTCGCAGTAAACCTTTCCGGCATCCTGTAGCAGTGTCCCCTTCTCGGCGCGTGCGCACAGTGCAAGAAGAAGCCGATGCCAGCAGTCCGCAACGGCGCATCAGGCTGAGCTTGTGCGCACGCGCGGGATCTCAAAGCGGGAGGAGGGGGAGGGAGGGAGAGGCGGCACTGAGTAGAAGGCGGCGTTGGGCAATAACGGCGATGCGTGCAGCCGGGCACCATGCATCCACAGACCTCCCCTGCTTGGGCACCTTAATTCAATAATTTACAGGTTAGTAAAACCTGTTTTTCTGCAGAATAAAGCCACAAATAGCTTTTATAAGACCACCTTAAAAATCAGAATGCTACCCTGGATATGAGCATATGTTTAGCTCACAGGGCTTATAGGTGGTGACAGATCCCCTTTAATCATATACATATATATGATAATTTGGGGCAGGGTAATGAGCCCAGCCCTCCACACCATAAAGTGTGCAGATACTGCATATGTTTGGAAAATGTAATAAAAAGTTTGTGAAAGAAAAAAAAAGAAAACCTCCCTGAAATGAGAAGTGCACCTCCCTGAAATGAGTTTTTGCAGGTTGGGATGTCTGCTGTGCTAAACTCTGCAGAAGCGAGACATGGCTAGAAGAAATTATCCAAATGGAGAAGATGAGGAACGAGAGCATCCACATCAGAGGAGACATCACGGGATGTACAGGGAGTGCAGAATTATTAGGCAAATGAGTATTTTGACCACATCATCCTCTTTATGCATGTTGTCTTACTCCAAGCTGTATAGGCTCGAAAGCCTACTACCAATTAAGCATATTAATGAGAAGGGGTGTGGTCTAATGACATCAACACCCTATATTAGGTGTGCATAATTATTAGGCAACTTCCTTTCCTTTGGCAAAATGGGTCAAAAGAAGGACTTGACAGGCTCAGAAAAGTCAAAAATAGTGAGATATCTTGCAGAGGGATGCAGCACTCTTAAAATTGCAAAGCTTCTGAAGTGTGATCATCGAACAATCAATCGTTTCATTCAAAATAGTCAACAGGGTCGCAAGAAGCGTGGAAAAACCAAGGCGCAAAATAACTGCCCATGAACTGAGAAAAGTCAAGCGTGCAGCTGCCAAGATGCCACTTGCCACCAGTTTGGCCATATTTCAGAGCTGCAACATCACTGGAGTGCCCAAAAGCACAAGGTGTGCAATACTCAGACACATGGCCAAGGTAAGAAAGGCTTAAAGACGACCACCACTGAACAAGACACACAAGCTGAAACGTCAAGACTGGGCCAAGAAATATCTGAAGACTGATTTTTCTAAGGTTTTATGGACTGATGAAATGAGAGTGAGTCTTGATGGGCCAGATGGATGGGCCCGTGGCTGGATTGGTAAAGGGCAGAGAGCTCCAGTCCGACTCAGACGCCAGGTGGAGGTGGAGTACTGGTTTGGGCTGGTATCATCAAAGATGAGCTTGTGGGGCCTTTTCGGGTTGAGGATGGAGTCAAGCTCAACTCCCAGTCCTACTGCCAGTTTCTGGAAGACACCTTCTTCAAGCAGTGGTACAGGAAAAAGTCTGCATCCTTCAAGAAAAACATGATTTTCATGCAGGACAATGCTCCATCACACGCGTCCAAGTACTCCACAGCGTGGCTGGCAAGAAAGGGTATAAAAGAAGAAAATCTAATGACATGGCCTCCTTGTTCACCTGATCTGAACCCCATTGAGAACCTGTGGTTCATCATCAAATGTGAGATTTACAAGGAGGGAAAACAGTACACCTCTCTGAACAGTGTCTGGGAGGCTGTGGTTGCTGCTGCACGCAATGTTGATGGTGAACAGATCAAAACACTGACAGAATCCATGGATGGCAGGCTTTTGAGTGTCCATGCAAAGAAAGGTGGCTATATTGGTCACTGATTTGTTTTTGTTTTGTTTTTGAATGTCAGAAATGTATATTTGTGAATGTTGAGATGTTATATTGGTTTCACTGGTAAAAAGAAATAATTGAAATGGGTATATTTATTTTTTGTTAAGTTGCCTAATAATTATGCACAGTAATAGTCACCTGCACACACAGATATCCCCCTAAAATAGCTAAAACTAAAAACAAACTAAAAACTACTTCCAAAAATATTCAGCTTTGATATTAATGAGTTTTTTGGGTTCATTGAGAACATGGTTGTTGTTCAATAATAAAATTAATCCTCAAAAATACAACTTGCCTAATAATTCTGCACTCCCTGTAAGAGGTATGTGACACTGTATTCTCCTGTATGTTTTGTAAAGATTTATTTAATGTCTATCCAAATATCTCTTTAACAGTAGTGCTAGCGGAGTTGTTGGATTGAGAATTTACCACAGCAGGGTCAGCAGAAAGGCTAGAATCACCCCTTCCCTTTAAGCCACTGAGTGCCTCTGTATGCCCACACCGCCACAGTTCAGCCCCAGGTTACAATATGCCTGTTCTTAATTCTAAGGCCTCTCACTATGACAATGCAAACAATTTTCACTGTGTGCATTACGAGGGTGGGCAGCCGAAGAACTTATAACAGGCATAAGCCATGGTGTCCACAATGCCCTTGTCGTAACATCCTGACTCTTGCTAGCATCAGGACGTTCTGTGCGGGGCTCTCAAAGCTGGCTCTGCCTCTTCCCTCTTGCAGTGCTGCTGCTGTGTCCCACTGGAAGAGGAGAAGGTCACTGGTGACATCTGATTCATTAATTGTACTCCGAGCTTTATCACTGTGTTATCTGCGGTGTTACATGGGGTTGCAGGTAGCTAAAAAGGGGCGTGTCCACATTTTTATCTCCATCCCTTGTTCAGTCTAGTTAGTAATGAGTTAGCTTAGGAAGTGAGAGAGATCTATATTTGCACCACTTCTCTGAGTAGTAGGCCTAAGTTCCAGAGAATAATTTTCTCTAAGTATATTTGCATCAAGCAACCCATCACTACTTTACAACAAAAGAGAAAGGAAATAATTAGAAGATCCAGAATCTGCAAAGCCGAGCATTGGAGTCAGTCAGTAAGGTATTTGATTTTTAAGGCTGAAAGAGACTTTACTACACTGAGAGGGACATTGCTGAGACACTCTTCACACTTGGACATGACCTGGCCCACTGTATCTTAATCCTGTACTCCTCAGCTGGAAATTGCAGTCCAGCTTGCAGAAAAAGACTTTGGAGAGATAGAGGAAAGGAGTACTGCAATCCCCATCCTGGCCTATATCCATTCATTGCTATCAGGAATAATTTCCACTATGAATAGTTTGGAACTGTATGTGATAAAGTTGGATGTATCGTACTACAGCTTTCATTCTGCATTTTAGTAAAGAGTCTTGTCTATTTTCTATAACTGGCCTGGTTACTGACTCCAGCACCATTCACTGGCCAGTGCACCTACGTCTCCTGCCTTGCACCCGCACAAAACACACAATACCAAGGGCACTGCAAATACCATCAGGCAGGATCCCCAAGATCAAGATGAGTGAGGGTTGAAAGGGTGCACCCTCCAATCGCTGTCCTGGCCCTTGGAAGCATTGGTGTGAGCATTGCCACTGTTATTAATTATTTTAGCCAGAGCCACTACCACTCCCATTCTCTGCTTCACTCCTCCCAAGCTGTGGCAGTTACAGCAGCAATGGGTGTAACCAGAAATAAGAAGTGAAGCATAAATTGACAATTAGCAAATCCCAAGAAGCATTGCATTGCCTCTAGCCCCTGAAGACAAGTCGGTTTGATCATAGCAGACAGTTTTTCCACATCTATTTGCAGTATCCTACAAATTACAGGCAAGCCTTCTCAAAGAGGCATTCTCCAAATTTGCATAAAGGTGATTTTCTTGGAGATATTGTAATACAAAAGAGACTATTACTTGAGTCTAAATCAGGAGAAATGCCAGAATATCACCAAGTATATCGCCAAACAACCATAAAAAGGATTTCAAAATATATCATTGACAAAATCCTATCTGAGGCATGTGATGCATATGATCGGTTTCACATTTTCTTTCATGGAACTTGATGTCAGTGGTTGATGATATTAGGTTATCCAGGGTGGCAGGCAAGTCTTGTCCAACTAGCTCATTTTTAATGCAATCAGACAGCTACCAGCATTTCATTATTCCAATTGAATTTAGTAGCCAAGGTGCAAACCTGTATGGCGTACTGTCTCACAGTAGATGTTTCTTGACAGAGATATGGCAAAGAAGATGCCGCAGAACAGAACAGATTCTTCAGATACTTTTCTGAAGAACTCAAAAAAGGGCTGCATATTAAACAGAACAGGATGAATATCCCCTTTGCTCTATTAGACAGAAATTGATATGCCAAAATGAATGACACATTGATTTTTTTTTATATACATTTATTATTTTTACTACATAAAAAATAAAAAATATAATATTACATACAAACACAATATAAATATTGCAAAAATTGACCCCAAAAGTTTGTGTGAGGAAGCCTCAGTGGAGGGGGAAAAGGGGGTGGGGCAATTATAAACAACTGGACCATTTCTTGTATTTATGTTTAGCAACAAATGAATCTTTATATTTCTGCATCCGTCCTATGAGGGACATAAAATTAGAAAAAAAATGAACTATATTAGAGATCCATGATGGAATTATTAGTAAAGCATGCTGCTCTATCCATTTTAGTTCATGGGATTTAAGTTCTCAGCTATTTCTCCTGAAAAAAAAATCTCAAAATCCCCAAAAGGAACCCTTCACTATTGAACATTGCCTTGTCTGTCCATTCTTTTACTTCGACTTAAGAAAAAAGCCATATTTTTGTAATCTGACACAACCCCTTGTATTC
>NC_053389.1:694378369-694588392 GCF_905171765.1 Bufo bufo
AGTTCAGATCTCGATAGCATGCAATCCACCAATTATGGCGTTCAGTCTTTCCTCACCGTAGTGGGTTGTGTGCGGTGGTCACAGGCTGTGGAGAGATATTGCTTACCGGTGTCTGCAGATGTCCGGCCCTCTCGTTCACCTGCCTTCCACACCGCGCTGCTGCACTTACTTCCGGCGTCCTCGCACTCTGTTCTAGGTCACGTGTTCCTGCAGAGATATCGCGGGACTTCGTTATTTTGTTCCGGTATCTAATGTGCTAGTGCGCATAGCAAGATGGGAGAAATGGAGCGCTCCAAATTTGAAAAGTCAATCAGATGATCCTTCTCATGTCCGGATTAACACTTGCAACAGGGATTTCCACGCCAGACGCGTTTCGAGGACTTCACTCCTCTTCCTCAGTGGCTGAATCCCTGTTGTACATCACTTCCTTTTATATCCCCACAAGATCATTGTAAAATCTGGACTGGAATGTATTTTGAACACATTGCGGTATCAATGCGATTTGCATGCGTTTTTTTCGTTGTCCATGCGTTTTTTCTTTCCATTGCATCAGAATATTATAATAAGTGTAGACAGCGAAAAAAGCAATCTTCAGTTGATCCATTTACACTCTTAAATTTATAAAATACATCAACTACATAAAATACATGATTCCTGTTAAAATCAACATAAAATGTATCCAATATGTTTGAGGGGAGGATAATTAGGGGTCTTGTTCATTATAAAAAGCAGAATAATAAAACCTCTCTTGTTTTACGTTCAAGCTACTTATATATTAATATGTTGTAGGTAGATGTGGGGGAGTGGGCCTATCACCAAGGGGGGGTCGCAGCGCCGATAAACGGCCAGACGTGCGATCCCCCATTGGATGAGAGGCACACCACCCAAACTCATAAAAAGCCAAAAATCTCCATTTCTGCATTTAAACCCACTGGCAACATGCTTTCAAAATTGTAAATCTGTTTTGTTTCTGCTCTAGACATCCGTTCGATGTGGTTCCCACCTCTCCAGTGCTTCTCAATTTTCTCCAGGGCCACAAAAACCAACCCTGTGGGGTCTTGGTTGTGGGCCTCTTTAAAGTGCCTTGAGAGTGAGTGTTGTAAATATCCCTTTTTGATATTCGCAATATGTTCGGATATTCTCACTCTCAAGGCTCTTTTGGTTCGTCCGATGTACTGCCTGGCGCATGGGCACTGGACGAGGTAGATCACACTCACTGTGTTGCACGTTAAGAACTGTTCTATTTCCCATGTAAATTAATTTTGGCTAGAAAAAACCTTTTTTGTATTTCTAGGGATTTTAGTTATTTTACAGCATGTGCATTGTCCACATCTAAAAAAACCTTTTAGATTCATCCATCCTCCCAAGTCTGGGTTTGTACTGTGTTTTGTCTTGATGGAAGGGGCCACCTTAATACCCAAATTTGGTGCTTTGGTGTATATAATTAGTGGTTTTGTTGGTATTATCCTACCTAAGGTTTTGTCCTGCAGTAAAAGGTGCCAGTGACGTTTCACTATATCCTCAATTTTCTTCCTTTGTATTGTGTAGGGGAGAATTATTCTAAATTGGGAGTCTGTTTCTTTATTTTGTGCTGTTTTGACTGTTAACAGTGTACGTCTTGATAGCTTTCTTACTCTCTCTAATGAGCTCTCTAGTATATTGCTAGGGTATTGTTTTGCCAAAAATTTGTCTCTTAAACGCATTGCTTCCACTTCAAATTGTGCCCCCTCGGTACAATTTCGTTTCAATCTACGAAATTGTCCGAAGGGCACATTCAAGAGCACCTTGACCTTACTGAGAAAAGTGGTGAGCTATCCACAAACACATATCTTTAGTTATTCTGATTGCCTGATTGGAGTCGGGAAGGAATTTTTTATTCCCCTAAAGTGGGGAAAATTGGCTTCTACCTCACAGGTTTTTTTTTTTTTGCCTTCCTCTGGATCAACTTGCAGGATAACAGGTCGAACTGGATGGACAAATGTATTTTTCCGGCCTTATGTACTATGTTACTATGTTACTATGTAAGTGAAGCGGCTGATGATGACGATGTGTCCGTGGATGTCACGTGGGTGCCCGCTCGAAGAGAAGAAGAACAGGGGGGAAGTTCTGATGGGGAGACAGAGAGGAGGAGGAGACGAGTTGGAAGCAGGGGGAGGTCGTCGCAAGGAGCTAGTGGCACAATCAGACAGCATGCATCGGCACCCGGGGTCATCCAGACAGCACGCCAATCAATGCATGCTGTTGCCACCACCAGAATGCCGTCACTGCAGAGCTCAGCAGTGTGGCATTTTTTTGGTGTGTCTGCCTCAGACAACAGCGATGCCATTTGCAACCTGTGCCAAAAGAAACTGAGTCGTGGGAAGTCCAACACCCACCTAGGTACAACTGCTTTGCGAAGGCACATGATCACACATCACAAACGCCTATGGGATCAACACATGAGTACAAGCAGCACACAAACTCAAACCCGCCATCCTCCTCCTGGTCCAGCATCTTCAGCCACGTCAACCACTGCTGTCCTCCTTGCCCCCTCTCAACCATCCGTCACTCCGTCTCTCGCCTTGAGCAGTTCCTGCTCATCTGCCCACAGTCAGGTGTCTGTCAAGGACATGTTTGAGCGTAAGAAGCCAATGTCACAAAGTCACCGCCTTGCCCGGCGTCTGACAGCTGGTTTGTCTGAACTCTTAGCCCGCCAGCTTTTACCATACAATCTGGTGGAGTCTGAGGCATTCCAAAAATTTGTAGCTATTGGGACACCGCAGTGGAAGGTATCCGGCCGAAATTTCTTTGCACAAAAGGCAATCCCCAACCTGTACTCGATTGTGCAAAAGGATGTAATGGCATGTCTGGCACACAGTGTTGGGGCAAGGGTCCCTCTGACCACTGATACCTGGTTTGCAAAGCTCGCTTAGGGCAGGTATATCACCTACACTGCGCATTGGGTAAACCTGCTGATGGCTGCCAAGCATGGAATGTGTGGCTCTGCAGTTGGTGACACCGCCACGACTTGCAGGCAGGCTTGCTGCCACCTCCTCTACTTCTCCTACTCCATCCTCTTCCATAACCTCCTCGGCTGAGTCCTCTTCTGCTGCTGCGTCTTGCTCCACAACAACGGCACTTCCCCAGCTCCCCAGGGGCTATTCCACATCCCGGATACGGCAGTGTCACGCCGTCTTGGGGTTGACTTGCCTGAAACCAGAGAGTCACATCGGACCAGCACTCCTGTCCGCCCTGATTGCACAGGTGGATCAGTGGCTGACTCCGCACCAACTGGAGATCGGCAAAGTGGTGTGTGACAACGGAAGCAATTTCTTGGCGGCATTGAATTTGAGCAAGTTGACACATGTGCCGTGCATGGCACATGTGTGTATTCTGATCGTACAATGCTTTGTGCATAAGTACCCAGGCTTACAGGACATCCTGAAGCAGACCAGGAAGGTGTGTGGCCATTTCAGGCATTCCTACACGGCCATGGCGCACTTTTCCAATATTCAGCGGCGAAATAACATGCCAGTGAGGCGCTTGATTTGCGACAGCCCGACACGTTGGAATTTAACACTCCTAATGTTCGACTGCCTGCTCCAACAAGAAAAAGCCGTCAACGAGTATTTGTATGACCGGGGTGCTAGGACAGCCTCTGCGGAGCTGGGAATTTTTTTGCCACGTTACTGGACGCTCATGCGCAATGCCTGTAGGCTCATGCGTCCTTTTGAGGAGGTGAAAAACCTAGTCAGTCGCACCGAAGGCACCATCAGCAACATCATCCCATACAGTGAAGGGGTTTAAGCATGCATGGGATAGGCATAAGGCCATCCTTCATATAAGATAGGGCCGGGGGCTATCCATAGTATTCAGTATATTGGGCAGACTAGATGGGCCAAATGGTTCTTATCTGCCGACACATTCTATGTTTCTATGTTTCTATGTTTACTTCCTGGAGCGTGCCCTGCGAAGAGTGCTGGATCAGGCTGTAGATGAGCGTGAAGAGGAAGAGTTGTGGTCACCATCACCACCAGAAACAGCCTTATCAGCATCGCTTGCTGGACCTGCGGCAACGCTGGAAGAGGATTATGAGGAAGAGGAGTCAGAGGAGGAATGTGGCTTTGAGGAGGAGGAGGAGGAAGACCAACCACAACAGACATCCCAGGGTGCTCGTTGTCACCTATCTGGTACCCGTGGTGTTGTACGTGGCTGGGGGGAAGAACATACCTTCAGTGAGATCACTGAGGACGAGGAACGGGACATGAGTAGCTCGGCATCCAACCTTGTGCAAATGGGGTCTTTCATGTTGCCGTGCCTGTTGAGGGACCCTCGTATAAAAAGGCTGAAGGAGATGACCTGTACTGGGTGTCCACGCTACTAGACCCCCGGTATAAGCAGAAAGTGCCTGAAATGTTACCGAATTACCGCAAGTCGGAAAGGATGCAGCAGTTCCAAAATAAATTAAAAAGTATGCTTTACACAGCGTATAAGGGTGATGTCACAGCACAACGGGAATCAAACAGGGGAAGAGGTGAAAGTAATCCTCCTCCTCCCACGACCACGCCGGCAAGGACAGGATGTTTTACAGACGTGTTGTTGATGGAGGACATGCAAAGCTTTTTAAGTCCTGCGCATCGCCACAGCCCTTCGGGGTCCACCCTCAGAGAACGACTCGACCGACAGGTAGCAGACTACCTCGCCTTAACTGCAGATATTGACACTCTGAGGAGCGATGAACCCCTTGACTACTGGGTGTGCAGGCTTGACCTGTGGCCTGAGCTATCCCAATTTGCGATAGAACTTCTGGCCTGCCCCGCTTCAAGTGTCCTGTCAGAAAGGACCTTCAGTGCAGCAGGAGGTATTGTCACTGAGAAGAGAAGTCGCCTAGGTCAAAAAGGGACTGACATTGGGCGATACATTCCACTAAAAAAGGCCTGATGAGAAAAGCTGCCTTGGGCTAAAAATGGTCCACATGCTGCTGTATTTTATCTCTGAATGCCGGATGACTTGCGTGACTTATCCGGCACCAACTAGGGTTCAAGCCGCAATGTTTTAGGGCACTTTCTGCTTGGGAAACAAACATCAATTTTTCTGGCCACTGCTACAGCAGCGGCTGCAACAATACCTGATTTTTTTAGGCATGTGTACATGCCTAATTTTTCTGGCCTCTGGTGCTGCACTGTGGCTTCAAAAACCCCCTCAAAAGGCACATACATGTGTCAATTCCCCTTCGTGATCGTTATCTTGTTGTGGTGAAGGGGCTTGCGTATCACAATGAAGCGACCACCTCTATGAGTGTGTTGGCAATAGCAATGTTGGCCCACCCCAGATGATAAGGTCGTTGCTTCATTGTGAACAGACCAAAAGAGATCGGCTGGATAATTTTGCATAGAAAAAACATTCATTTTCTTTGTGATCATCTAAGGTGATCATTAAAGCCTACTAGGCCAACAATGGGCCCACACTGCAGAATCATTGTTTTCTGGGTCACTTAACTGTCACTGAACTACCTTTGCTCGACCATAGGTTTTGAAAAACCCCCATCGCCTGCAATCTCCCAAACGTGCGCACGAGCACAGTCATAACTACACCAAGATTGACGCATAGAGGTATAAAATTTATGTCATGAGTGTGTCAACTATTGACAACTCTGATAGGGGACGTAACAGGGATTAAACTGATAAGAATAGTACTACTTAACACACCATTCCTATCTGGTGGCACATTAGATTGCACGGCGCAGTGCCCCAAATTTGAAGTAGGAGGACCGACCAAGCATCTTTTTCCATCTCCCGGTTCCTAAAATCGATTCTATATACACATACCCTGATAGGGGACGTAACAGGGATTAAACTGATAACAATAGTACTACTTAACACACCACTCATATCTGGTGGCACATTAGATTGCACGCGCAGTGCCCCGAATTTGAAGTAGGAGGACCGACCAAGCATCTTTTTCCATCTCCCGGTTCCTAAAATCGATTCCATATACACGTCCCCTGATATGGGACGTAACAGGGATTAAACTGATAGGAATAGTACTACTTAACACACCTTATAATAATAATAATACTAGTGAACGTAACAGGGATTAAACTGATAGGAATAGTACTACTTAACACACAGTGCTGTGTTACTTTATGTTGTATTGCTTGAATTGCTAGAATTGACGAATATAGCACTATATTCTCAATCTTCGTTATATTCTAGCAATACAACCATTAGGAACTCAGATCTAAGTTGTAATCGCAATGCGATTAATATAACTTGTATTAATCGCATTGCGATTACAACTTAGATCTGAGTTCCTAATGGTTGTATTGCTAGAATTGACGAATATAGCACTATATTCTCAATCTTTGTTATATTCTAGCAATACAACCATTAGGAACTCAGATCTAAATTGTAATCGCAATGCGATTAATACAGGTTATATTAATCGCATTGCGAATTTAACTTACCACACTCTGCGTCAACTACGTAATTTTCCATGGGAGTTTTGCCATGGATGCCCCTCCGGCATGCCACAGTCCAGGTGTTAGTCCCCTTGAAACAACTTTTCCATCACTATTGTGGCCAGAAAGAGTCCCTGTGGATTTTAAAATTTGCCTGTCTATTGAAGTCTATGGCGGTTCGCCCGATTCGCCCGTTCGTGAATATTTGCGGAAATTCGCGTTCGCGAACTGAAAATTTTATGTTCGCGACATCTCTAGTTGCAGGCCGCAGCATTACCTGGACTGTGAGAAAATGTCGTTATTAATACAGTAATCACATACATTTATGCTGTGCCTTAAATAAATTGTCCCCCCCTCCCCAAATTAAAAGCATTTTTTGTTGTCATAATCGCTAAACATTTAACCCAGTTCTGATAACTTTGTAAAAATATTTTGAAACCAAACCATAATTTGTTTTTGTAAAACACACCAAAGTGGAGATTTCTTCCGAGCAGTTCAATTGTATAAGCTTTAATTACACGTTTGGGTAAAAAAAAAATCATAATGTAAGACAGGAGGCCAAGGACTAGAGATGAGCAAATCGAATCAGAGGAAGTGGAATTCGATCCAAATTTCAGGAAAATTCAGCAACAAATGCGAATTTCCTTGCGCTTCGTGGTAACGAATTGCAATTTTTCCTAAACTGGGGGCTACAATGGCGGCTACATGTGTGAGGACATGGGGAAAGGAACTCTGGGAAGGCGGGCTGATCCATAATGCCATGCATGCAGCCAATCAGCAGTCAGCCAGCCAGCCCTGTGATGCCACAGCCATATAAATACGGCAGCCATCTTAGACATTTTCCAGCATTCTGAGTGCAGTGACAGACATTAGAAGATGGTAGGGACAGCTATAGGAAAAAGCAAATAGCGGGGGGGAGGGAAAAATTATTTATAAGTGCAGAGAAAGGATAGGGAGTAATCATTTCACAGCATCTTAGTACAGGGAGAGACGTCAGAAGGCACTAGGGACAGTGCCAGAAAAGCGATTTACAAGTGCAGGGAAAGGATAGGGAGTAATCATTTCACAGCATCTTAGTGCAGGGAGAGACATCTGAAGTCGCTAGGGACAGTGCTAGAAAAACCTCATTGTGGAAAAAAAAGCAATTTACAAGTGCATGGAAATATTATTTGGGGATCCAAATAGCCATTATACAGCTCTGGCATTCCACCAATTTGTTCTTGTTATTGGGGTGCAAGTGCTATGTTGAAAAGCCTTTAGTGGCTTATATCTGTGGAAAAAGAAAAATATATCTGTGGAAAAAGAAAAATATATCTGCATTTCACTTCTGCAGCTATTTGTGTTGAAAGAGCTTAGTGGCCAATTTCAGTACAAAAAGGAAAAATATATATGCATTTCACTTCTGCAGTCATATGTGGTGAAAGCATTCAGTGTCCTATTTCAGTACAAAAAGAAAAAAATATGCACACTTCACTGTTGCATTTATTTGTGGTGAAAGAGTTTAGTGGCCTATCAGTACAAAACGAAAAATATATACGCATTTCACTTCTGCAGTTATTATTATTTCAGTACAAAAACTAAATACAGTATATTCAGCGTTAACTTTTGCAGTTATATGTGGTAAAACCTTTACTGACGTATTTTGGTAGAAAAACAAAATATATTCAGCATTCACTGTTGCAGTTATATGTGGCAAAACCTTTAGTGAGTTACTTCGGTCGAAAAACAAAATATATTCAGCGTTCAGCGCTGCATTAATATTTGTGGTAAAACCTTTAGTGACATATTTCGGTAGAAAACTATAAATTTAATCTGCGTTAAGCAACGCAGTAATACATGGTAAAGCCTTTAGTTGCGTATTTCAATAGAAAATGAAAAATGCATTCTTATTAAAAATTATCCTTATTAACCCCTTAATGACCCTGCCATATTTCACCTTAAGAACCAGGCCATTTTTTGCAAATCTGACATGTGTCACTTTATGTGGTGATAACTTTAAAACGCTTTTACTTATCCAGGCCATTCTGAAATTGTTTTCTCGTCACGTATTGTACTTCATGACAGTGGTAAAATTGAGTCCAAAAATACATTTTTATTTATAAAATTTTTTCCAAATTTACCTAATTTCTTTTACAAATTTGCAAATTTCTATTTCTCTACTTTTATAATAGATAGTAATACCTCTAAAAATTGTTGTCACTTTACATTCCCCATATGTTTACTTCATGTTTGTATAATTATGTGAATGCGATTTTATTTTTTGGGGACGTTAGAAGTTTAGAAGCAAATCTTGACATTTTTCAGAAAATTTCTAAAACCCACTTTTTCAGGACCAGTTCAGGTCTGAAGTCACTTTGAGAGGCTTACATAATAGAAACCACCCAAAAATTACCCCATTTTACAAACTACACCCCTCAAGGTATTCAAAACAGATTTTACAAACTTTGTTAACCCTTGAGGTGTTCCACAAGAATTAATGGAAAATAGAGATAACATTTCAAAATTTCACTTTTTTGGCAGATTTTCCATTTGAATCAATTTTTTTCCAGTTGCAAAGCAAGGGTTAACAGCTAAACAAAACTCAATATTTATGGCCATGGTTCTGTAGTTTACAGAAACACCCCATATGTGGTAGAAAAACTGCTGTACGGGCACACAGCAGGGCGCAGAAGGAAAGGAATGCCATATGGTTTTTTGGAAAGCAGATTTTACTGGGATAATTTTAAGCTGCCATGTTCCATTTAAAGCCCCCCTGATGCACCCCTAGAGTAGAAACTGCAAAATAGTTACCCCATATTAAAAACTACACTCCTCAAGGTATTCAAAACTGATTTTACAAACTTTGTTAACCCTTTAGGTGTTCCACAAGAATTAATGAAAAATAGAGATGAGATTTCAGAATTTCACTTTTTGGGCAGATTTTCCATTTTAATACATTTTTTCCAGTTACAAAGCAAGGGTTAACAGCCAAACAAAACTCAATATTTATGGCCCTGATTCTGTAGTTTACAGAAACACCCCATATGTGGTCATAAACTGCTGTACGTGCACACGGCAGGGCGCAGAAGGAAAGGAATGCCATACAGTTTTTGGAAGGCAAATTTTTCTGGACTGTTTTTTTGACACCATATCCTACTTGAAGCCCCCCTGATGCACCCCTAGAGTAGAAACTCCCAAAAAGTTACCCCATTTTGGAAACTACGGGATAGGGTGGCAGTTTTGTTGGTACTATTTTAGGGTACATATGATTTTTGGTTGCTCTATATTACATTTTTTGTGAGTCAAGGTAACAAGAAATAGCTGTTTTGGCATCGTTTTAATTTTTTGTTATTTACAACATTCATCATTCAGGTTAGATCATGTGGTATTTTTATAGAGCAGGTTGTCACGGATGTGACAATACCAAATATGACTTTTTTTGGTTGTTTGTTTCAGTTTTACATAACAAAGCATTAACAAAAATGATTCTTTAGTGTCTCCACATTCTGAAAGCCATAGTTTTATTTATATTTTAGGCGACTGTCTTGTGTAGGGGCTCATTTTTTTCAGTATGAGATGATGGTTTGATTGGCACTATTTTGGGGTGCGTATAACTTTTTGATCGCTTGGTATTACACTTTTTGTGATGTAAGGTAAAACAAAATTGCTTTTTTTACGGTATTCACCTGAGGGGTTAGGTCATGTGATATTTTTATAGAGCAGGTTATTACGGACACGGCGATGCCTAATATGTCAGTTTTTTTTTATTTATGTACGTTTTACACAATGATTTCATTTTTGAAACAAAAAAAATCATGTTTTAGTGTCTCCATAGTCTGAGAGCCATAGTTTTTTTAGGCGATTATCTTAGGTAGGGTATGATTTTTGAGGGATGAGATAACTGTTTGATTGGCACTATTTTGGGTTGCGTATGACTTTTTGATCGCTTGCTATTACACTTTTTGTGATGTAAGGTGACAAAATTTTTTTTTATTTTATTTAAGTTTTACACAATATCATTCTTGAAACAATATTCTCCATATTCTGAGCCATAGTTTTTTTTTTTTTTTGGGTGATTGTCTTAGGTAGGGGCTAATTTTTTGCGGGATGAGGAATGACTGTGCCGCAGTACATTCATAGTTAATCGGTTACATTAATGGTACAGTTACTGTACACTATGGCAAATAGACAGTTGCCTGAGCTCTCCAAAGGAACCAATACTTCTCCCACTGGTCTGCAACCCCTCTCCAGCATCCAGGGCTCGTCAACATCAGCAGAAGGAAGCTGTTGTCCCTTCTCATGGACTCAATGACCCGGTTACTGCGTTCACCAGACATCAACACAATTTCTATCCACTCCTCACGTGTTAACCTCGGCGACATGTCAAGGGCTGTAAACAAAGAGAAACTTGTAAATAACTCATGAAAGAATAAAGTTACGTTAAAACCAAGCACACCATTGTTTTTCGTGTGAAATTCCCAATAAGTTTGATGTGTCACATGACCCTCTTCCTATTGAAAAAACAAAAGTTGGATTAAAAATGGCCAACTTCAAAATGGCCGCCATGGTCACCACCCATCTTGAAAAGTTTCCCCCCTCACATATACTAATGTGCCACAAACAGGAAGTTAATATCACCAACCATTCCCATTTTATTAAGGTGTATCCATATAAATGGCCCACCCTGTAGAATTATGGTGTCTTATTATTAAAGATCAGTCTAATATATCTGTGCATGCATCTTGTTCAACTGCTGACTCATTTGCAGTTAATCTCTTATTTTATATAAAGAATGACTGTGCCGCAGTACATTCATAGTTAATCGGTTACATTAATGGTACAGTTACTGTACACTATGGCAAATAGACAGTTGCCTGAGCTCTCCAAAGGAACCAATACTTCTCCCACTGGTCTGCAACCCCTCTCCAGCATCCAGGGCTCGTCAACATCAGCAGAAGGAAGCTGTTGTCCCTTCTCATGGACTTCAATGTTAGCTATTGCTCCTGATGCTCCTCCTCCTCCTCCTTCTGCTTATTACTTATTTCGAAACTAATTGATCCCTGAGGTGATTGCATAAAGACAACAGTATGTGTGCACTCATCCAACAGTGCAGAAGCTGAACGTGCACCTAGCCAAGTTATTGGTACTACAGTCCCTTCCTTTCCATGTAGTTGACTATAGAAGTAGTATGTAGTCAAATATAGAAACCATTCTTTTTTCATGCACCCCTTAGAAGGGTCAGGTCTCAATGATGACATCCTCATTTTATGCTGGATTTACGGCTTCCAACTCTCCATGTCCAAGAAAAGTCAACAAAATGCAGAGGCCAAAGGAGCTGGATATTTATAATGACATATCATCAGTATTAGATGAGGTGGAAAAAAGTCTAAAAGCAGAAGGCAGAAGAAGGGTTCTTCAACTTGTAGGCCAGGAGAACTGTTGGGGTTTGAGAAGAGGGTTTACCACTAGGGGATGAAGGCTTTCTTCTTGTGTCATTCCAGGAATGTCCCATGACTGTTTTTCTCTCCTATTTTAACCGTTCATTGGATCCAACTGCCGGTCACTTGCTGCACCACGAGGTACTCTTCATGCTGTATAAAGTTTCAGGATGCTCACCTGCTGCACCACGAGGTACTCTTCATGCTGTATATAGTTTCAGGATGCAAGGGTTAAAGTAAGTATAACTTTAATTATGAGGTTAGCATGTATATAGTGGTCAATAATTGGCCCCTTCATGTAATTCTCATACAAATGGGCATTTTCAGGAGATTGAAGGCCACAAAAGCAATAATTGGCATACATAACCAGCCAGACCCCATACCAGCAACAGCCCCTGTTTGGCTAACATATTATTTGGCAGCTACTAGTTTTCAGGCACCTGATCCTTATGGCAATAATCCTGTGGCCATGATTGATACATCCACCATGTTCGGTCCATCTGGTATTATTGTAACTGTAATCCATGTTTAAAGCGAAATACCATCCAGTTCATAGTATATATTTGTATAGCTTTTGATTTTACACTTGAAACATGGACATTTTTAAAGGGATTCATGTCTACGGAGTTGTAAAATAATTTCTGTTCTTTCAGTTTGCTATTTGACATCTAGCAATCCCCCTTCAAATACCAACCATGTGAATATATACATTAACAGATGACTGAGGCTTTATTGCTCAAAGTCAACTTAACACACACAGGTAGATTGCTGCCATATTGTGGGTATTGCTGCAGTAATCATATATACGGTATATATATATATATATATATATATATATATATATATACTGATTAAGTAAATTGAATGACCCCTTAAAAAAAAAATTATTGCGCCCCTGTGGAAACTGAAAATACGTAAACGGATTAGGCTTGACATTCAATTTCTCGCTAATACCCACAGGTATATTGCTTCTTTACTAGTAATCACATATATATGCTGGTTTAATTACATTTAACAATTCCAAAGCAAAATGTAAATTCCAAACGTGTGGAAACTGAATAATTGTAAACAGACAATTGAGGCCTGATGCTAGATTTCAACTTAAAGGGGTTATCCGAGTTATGAAAAAAAAATAATATAGCACTGAATATCTGATATATAACTGAGCTAAGCAAGTTTTATGCAAAAAAATATATATATATTTCCTCATTTCCCTGGTTCTTTTCTGGCCCTTTGTTTACATGCAATAAAAACAAACTCTGCCCCTCCCCCTCCTCTGCTAAGGGAGTAAATACAAGAGCTGCCCTGAATGACATGTCTGCCTGCTGGGAGACTCTGCAGCATGTTGTATGTGTAGGACTACAAGTCCCAGCTGTATAATGACACTGCTAAGGGAGTGGATAAAAGAGCTGCCCGAATGCTGGGAGAAAACAGCAACTTGTAAGTGTAGAACTACAAGTTCCACTGGTAAGCATCCGACTGTATAAGGAGGGTGATTAGGGACTGATGGTCCCTCTTCCCCTTCCCCCCCTTAGGGCGTTTAGGGAGCTGGCCCCATTACATTAGTGCTTAAGAAGGTGGTTGTTTAGGGCCATTAAGGGTTAATGCACTGGGGAGCCTTCTTAGACAGGATGTGGGCGGTTCAGGGGATCCTGGAGATACATATACTCCCTCCTGGTGCTGGCACTTCCTCTTGCCAGTGAAAGCAGATTTGTATGTACATACGCCTTTGCTCTGTCCACACCAAGAGTCCACAGGTGGTTGTGCCCTTTTGGCTGCTTCCTGGTGAGTTACATGAGGAGGGGAGGGTTAGCTGTGCTCTGTTAGAGCAGCCTGAGCTCTACCCTGCCATCCTCCTCCCCTGTGCCTGCTTCTAGGGCTTTGTGGAGCTGCTGCTGCGGTATGCATGCAGCTCCAGTGCTTCAGCGAAGGTTCGGCGGTCTGCTCGTCGTTCCTCCTAACCCCCCCGACTCTTATTATCCACCAGCTGCCCGCGTGTGTGCGCTGTGTGGGCCGTTTTTTTCGACCCATCCTGGTGTTGTCTGTGGCGCTGTGGCTCCGCCCCCCTTTTTCAGCTTCTGTTCCATGGCGTTAGGGCTAAGCATGTCGGGCGGGATTGTTTGTCTCCCCAGTAATGTAGGGCAATATGGGGTCCTCACCCCTCCCCCTGCTGCTTTGGACGGGCTCCTTTAGCTCCCATGGCGCTAGCTAGGTCGCTTCGCCTAGCCCCTTCCCCTGCAGCGTTTACCGGGTCCCATACCGGGCACCACTGGGCAGGCGAGTTTTTATATGTGGGGCTTGTTGTAGCTCCCCCCAGTCTCCTGTCCAGTATTATAGATTAACCCCTTGTGCTTGCCATGTCTGATTGTGGTGCACCTGTGCCTATGGCTTCTGAGGGGTATTCCTACTGTCCCGACTTTGCGAGCAGAGCTCCTTTCATACAATGAGACTCTCTGGGTCTTATTTGTATTCCATTATGGCGACACCCCCACCCCCCCTTCCTCCCCTTCAAGCAGGCGCAGGTGCGGTTTTTTCTTCCCTTAGGTTGCCAGGAGGCATGGCCGTAATGGATTCCGCATGCGCCAGTCCCGTCGCCGTTCCTGGGTTTCCGGGAGAAATGGGCGCTCCAGATCCTCAGGTGGCGCTTACCATCGTCTTTAGGACGGAATGTCAGGCGCATTGGAGGAGTCTGGTTATACAAACATCGTACGAGGCTGTTGCCTGACCGTCACTCCAGGGCTCGGCCTGGTCGCTGCAGCCCGTACCCACTCCTTTGGAGGTGCCGTCCCTTTCTGTGACTGGTGAGTACTGCAGGGAGGGTGGTTCTTGTGCAGATTTAGAATCACTGGTAGAGACGGTGTCCCTACTTAATAGCAAAAAAAGAACAAAAAAAACATCTCGATGGTTGCTCAGTGGCTTCAGGGTGGGTTTACAGAGCCTGTAGGTTACCCACACATATTTTCCTGGAGATTGGGCAACTCAGGTGCAGCCCTGAGCAACGGGATATCATTAGCATATATTGAGGTTTTCTCTGTTTATACGTTAATTAATAAAAAAAAAAAAATAAAATTTAGAACCAAATTAATATATTATAGGCATTAAAATAAACAAATGAATACCAAAAGGTATTAATAAAAAAAATAAAAAAATTTAAAAAATAAAAATAAAAACAAAAAAATATATATATAAAAAAATATATATATAAAAAAAGAAAATTAAAATAAAACGGGATTAAAAAGAATAAAATGATACTAATAATAAATAATTTAACAAAGTAATTTTATAGGTAAAAAAAAAAAATTGGAATATATATATTACAAAAAAATAAAAATAAATAATACATATATAAATAAATACACAGGTTTGATCTATATATACATTTATTACGTATGTTGATATCCTCCTGCGTGAGAAGCCTTACTTCTTTCTATCCTGTATTGTGTTTATTGGCTGGCCTTTTTTGCGGATGTTTTTCGGGATAGATCAGTCCCGCCGGGTGTTCTCCCAATTTCCCTTTCAGTGTGGAGTGTAGTAGTTTACTTCCCTGCAGTTCATAATTCTCCTCGAATTCGTTTTTTTTATGGGAATAAAAAAAAAAAAAAAAATATGTATTTCTATCTAGATATATGTATGATGCACATTGGGAGTATGAGAGCGGTATATTTGGGTGATTTCCGGTGGAAAGTAGTACTTCATGTTAAGTTCCTGCTTGTGTCAAGTTACTAGTTTAGGGGTAGTGTCATAGCCTTCTGATCAGTGGGCCTGGAGCTCACATCACCTTATCTACCTGGGAAGAGGTATAAAAAATAAAAAAAAACACTATTTGGGCTTCCAAGAATGATATGACGTTCTTAGTTCATATTTCCGGGGGGAGGCGCGGTAGTGTAATCCCTCTACATTCGCTCTATTCCTTGGGGTTTGTTGGACACATTTGGGTTTTCTTATTATGTTTGTACGGGTCAACCACTGAATGGTCCTCCTGGTAGGTCTTCACAGGTCAGCATTGTGATCCTCCAAGCATCTTTCTACATGACTCGTTTCACTGTACAGTTTGGTCTGGATGTCCGAACGGTCTAAGTCACTGAGTTCAGGTCGTTTCTGGCTGCATGGGTTCGGATCCCACTCTGGGCACCTGTGATAGAGATGCATCAGTTTATTTGGGTTGGTTGACAGAAGAGAAGCTTAGCACTCCCCTTGACAAGGATTGACTAGGCTGCACAGCCCCCACAACAAATGTATACCACCTACCTTGTGGTATCTCTACCAAAATTTCAGAGGCGATTCGGGTATAGTTTGGGGTGTATAACATTTTTCGGCCCTGCCGTCCCCTTCGGCCTTTTGTTCTGGCTGATTGATAATTTCTCCAGGCTGTTTGTCTTTCCATTGTATATGCATGGCGTAGTCTGCAGCTGTAGGTCTGTGATTTAGCAGCTTGCTTTCCTGCAGTGTTTTTGGGTTGGGAATCCCTCACCTAATATGAATACATAAATGAATGACTGTAAATAATGAATAATAAAAAAATAAAAATAAAATAATAATAATTATTTTGGTTGTTATTTCAGTCGGGGTAAGGAATATTAGTACTCTTGAGTTGGGGGTCCGTCATTCATGATGATTCGGTAAAATATTGGGTGGGTACCACTACCTCCCCTCCGCCTGGGTTGGTCTGGTAGGTAAGGTTCATTGATATTCGTTTTAACTTCACATATGGTGGGCTCTAATTTTACATTAGGATGGTTTCCTCTTTGATTTTGTGGTGTTCCTTTATGTATATAACAAAAAAAAAAAGAAATCTATAGTACAGCTGTCATAGCTGTGTGAGTAAGTGCTTTGCCTCTGATACAGAAGGTCATGGGTTCGGATCCCATCATAAACTTTTGGTCTATATATTAATAATAATGGTATATGTATATAACAGTGTTTTATGAACAATATCTATTTTAGACCTAATTTATGATCCTCTTTGTGGGTTGAGTTTTGGGCTAATTGTTTTTTCTTTCAGGTCCTGGGCTTTCAGCGTGTTGATGGTGACCTTTCAAATATCTCCAGTGCAGCGAGGATCGCATCCCCGGGGGGCACTCCTTGTTTTCGAGAGGTGAAGTCTTTGGACAGGGATCCAGGAATTCAGGTGGTCACAACTTCTTCCGGAAGTGGTTGATATAGCTTTGCACCCGGGGTTCAATTATGCTGCTGCCCCTTGGTTATCCTGGAGCTCAGGACCTTATGTGTCCTGTCATTCTAGTTGGGGGGGTTGGTGTAATTTCCTGAGTTGGTTATTTTGGTCATACGGGGGAAGGGTTAGTTATACTATACGAGGGTTTAGTACAATGGGTGGTAGTCCGGTGCCGTTATCGGGAAGATGCAGCTATATAGTGTACTGGTTACAGTTTTCTGAATCAACAACCCCTCTCTAATTGGTTATAACCTGTATTATTATTACCTTCCGGAAGTACATACAGGCCCTGCTGGAAGTCTTTTTGTGGACATATCATCTCCACCTCTGCAGGCAGGGAGTTCCTTAGTTAGCTCACTGTTCTTACACTTAAGAATCCTCCTCTATGTTTGTTTATAAATCTTCTTTCCTCCAGATAAGAGGAAGTTTCATGGTTAGTCTTTGTCCTGGGGATAAATAGATGGGGGAGTTGTCTTTGGATGGTTCTTTGTTATTATTAGCATAGTTATTAGACCTCCCCTTAGTCAATTTTTTCCAAAGTGAATAACCCTAATTTTGATAATCTTTCAGGGTACTGTAGTTGCACCATTCCAGTTATTACTTTAGTTGCCCTCTTCTGAACCCTTTCCAGCCCGGCTATGTCTGCCTTGTTCACAAGGGCACAGAACTGGACACTCCTCCATGTCTGGGCTGATGTGTAGAGTGGTAGGACTATGTTTTCATCACGGGCATCTAGGTGTCCCGTTTGTCATGCGACCCATTATCTTATTGGCTTTGGTTTGTTAAGGGGAACCGTTGGCATCTTCCGCTTGGATGTTAGTTGGGGCAATTTCTTTTTGGCTTGTTGTAAGGGTTTCAACAGACTCGGATCTGCTGGGTGGTGGTCGGAGCCCCGATTGGAGAATGGGTCTCCTTCGTGGCGGCATTTGAGTTCAGCAAAGATATGGTGGTGGCATATGGCGTACGTGCCCGCTGGGAGTCCAGCGGTTGGCATACCGCTCTGATGATTATGGCTTAACTTGCCCGCTGGGAGTCCGGCGTTTGGCATACCGCTCCGATATTATGGTTTATTAAGGTTTGCCGCTTTAATAAAGAAGCTGTGGCCGATCACCACCCAGCAATAAAAGTGACACAGTTGTCAGTGTTTTTGTTATGGGTCAAGGTCGGGTAAAGGGGCCAGAGGTGAGTAAGTGGTGGTCCCCTTCCCCTTCTTCCCTAGATACCAGCAGTCTTATATAATGACACTGCTAATACACACAGGATCTTCCCCCTACCTGTAATGCTTTGCAGAACTTCTCTTTCAGCTCCTGTGCCCAGCATTTGTCTCCTCACTGTCTGCAGCTACACAGTAAACACTTCAGCCCTGAGTCTGTGCAGCTGAAGGGGTTAAGATTCCTAGGATAGAGCACACAGCCGGCAGTGAAGGGGGCGTGGCCAGCACAGTGACGTTTCATTTACAGGCTTGTAAACGACCTTTATCAGAGCAGGGAGAGAAGCTGACATCACAGGTCATGTGACCCTCAGTGAAATCTGAGAAACCAGCCACCGGAAATAAAGTAAGTGAATTGGAAAGCTGTTACATTTGCCCAGTTAGGAACATAGAAAGAACAAAAAAATAACTTGGATAACCCCTTTAAGACACACAGGTAGATTGCTCCCACACCTTGGTTGTTTATGTAATAATCATGTACCTTATTTTTTGCCCTATAAGATGCACCAGCCCATAAGACATACCTAGGTTTTAGAGGAGGACAATAGGAAAAAATATTCTTCATTAAACCTCAGCTCACAGCCCCAATCAGACCCATTGTGGGTCTCATTGCGGCTGGGAGCTGAGGTTAAATGAGGAATATTTTCTCATTAAAATACACTCACCTAAAGAATTATTAGGAACACCATACTAATACGGTGTTGGACCCCCTTTTGCCTTCAGAACTGCCTTAATTCTACGTGGCATTGATTTAACAAGGTGCTGATAGCATTCTTTAGAAATGTTGGCCCATATTGATAGGATAGCATCTTGCAGTTGATGGAGATTTGAGGGATGCACATCCAGGGCACGAAGCTCCCGTTCCACCACATCCCAAAGATACTCTATTGGGTTGAGATCTGGTGACTGTGGGGGCCATTTTAGTACAGTGAACTCATTGTCATGTTCAAGAAACCAATTTGAAATGATTCGAGCTTTGTGACATGGTGCATTATCCTGCTGGAAGTAGCCATCAGAGGATGGATACATGTTCTCATTCTGTTTACGCCAAATTCGGACTCTACCATTTGAATGTCTCAACAGAAATCGAGACTCATCAGACCAGGCAACATTTTTCCAGTCTTCAACAGTCCAATTTTGGTGAGCTTGTGCAAATTGTAGCCTCTTTTTCCTATTTGTAGTGGATATGAGTGGTACCCGGTGGGGTCTTCTGCTGTTGTAGCCCATCCGCCTCAAGGTTGTGCGTGTTGTGCCTTCACAAATGCTTTGCTGCATACCTCGGTTGTAACGAGTGGTTATTTCAGTCAACGTTGCTCTTCTATCAGCTTGAATCAGTCGGCCCATTCTCCTCTGACCTCTAGCATCCACAAGGCATTTTCGCCCACAGGACTGCCGCATACTGGATGTTTTTCCCTTTTCACACCATTCTTTGTAAAACCTAGAAATGGTTGTGCGTGAAAATCCCAGTAACTGAGCAGATTGTGAAATACTCAGACCGGCCAGTCTGACACCAACAACCATGCCACGCTCAAAATTGCTTAAATCACCTTTCTTTCCCATTCTGACATTCAGTTTGGAGTTCAGGAGATTGTCTTGACCAGGACCACACCCCTAAATGCATTGAAGCAACTGCCATGTGATTGGTTGACTAGATAATTGCATTAATGAGAAATAGAACAGGTGTTCCTAATAATTCTTTAGGTGAGTTTATGTCATATCTCATATCAGATCCACAATCAGACCTCAGCTCAGACCCAATGTGAATTACCCCCAATCAGACCTTCGATGACAGCCCCAATAAAAAATAAGACCCCCATTCAGACCTAATATGAGACCCCCATGCCTCATATCAGCCCCTGCCTCATTTAATCAGCCCAGCGTCATTTTATCTTCCCGCAGCCTTTTTATCAGCCCCCATGCCTCAGATCACATAAAATAAAAAATCCACTTACCTCTACTGCTCTGGACGCCACAGCTTCTTATCTCCAGTTCTCTGTCTTCTTCTTCCTACCATAGGCTATGCTGTGACCCGACGCGAACAGCATAAGGTCAAAGAGCAGCAGACAGCTGAGGACCAGGAAGCAGGGAGTACAGAGCATTCACCGCTTCCCTGTCTTCCGGTACTAATGAGCTCTTCCATACTGGGAGCACTCATTAATATTCTCCCTATAAGATGCAGTGACCCCCACTTTTGGGGGGGAAAAAGTGTGTCTTATGGGGCGAAAAATATGGCATACATATATACGTACGTACGTACGTACCGTTCCTAAGATATTCCCAAAAAATGCATTAGCCAATAGAAGCCTGGTCACATGACCCTTATCAGCCAATAGAAGCTCGCAGGCCCCTAGTCTTCACATACATACAGTTTTACACCAGGTTTCCATAACAACCCAGCCATTTTTATACACTGCTGTAGGTCAGCTTTAAAGGGGCAGGGCGCTGTGGATGACACTGTTAAGTGAGCGGAGTGCTGTAGAGGTCACAGCTAAGGGGGCAGGTAGGGTGGCCATTCAGGCCACCCTCAAAAAACTGACTCAAAAACCCCACCCCCAGGTCCCCCTAAGCCACACCCCCAACCCGGTTAGTCTATGCCCCCTCCCTTTCCGCAGGCAATGGGGATTGAAAAAAATAATGGTAAAAATCAACTTCTGTCATCTGCAGGGGTGAGAGGGTGACTTTCTACCTGCAGCTCATGCTCAGACAGCACAGTGCTTCTGTCTGAGAGTGAGCTGTTCAAAAGAACATCCCTGTGTCCATCCAGGCCCTGCGCAGGACGGAGGATAGGGAGTCTGAAAGCCGGACTGTCCGGCCTAAAACTGGACCTCTTGCCACCCTAGGGGTAGGCTGCTGTGGAGGTCACAGTTAAGGGGACGGTCCGCTGTGGAGGTCAGTGCTAAGGGGCAGAATGCTGTAGAGGCCATTGTTAAGGGGATGGGAGTTGTGGAAATCACTGTTAAGGAGATGGGGTACTGTGGAGGTCACTGTGAAAGGGGCGGGCTGCTGTGGATGTCACTGTTAAGGGGGCGTGATGCTGTGGAGGTCACTGTTAAAGGGGCAGACTACTGTGGAGGTCTCTGTTAAGGGGACAGTCTGCTATGGAGGTCAGTGTTAAGGGGCGGGGTGCTGTAGAGATCACTGTTAAGGGGGTGGGGTGTTGTGGAGGCCACATTTTAAGGGAACGAAGCTCTGTGGACCTCCACAGAGCTTCGTTCCCTTAAAATGTGGCCTCCACTGTTAAGGGGGCGGATTATTGTGGAAATCACTGTTAATGAGACAAGGTACTGTGGACGTCACTAATAAAGGGCGCTGTGGATGTTACTGTTAAGGAGCAGGCCACCGCGGAGGTCACTGTTGAAAGGGCAGGGTACTGTAGATGTCACTGTTATAGTGGATATTTTCGATATCTTTTAACGACACACACAAACATTTAACGAAATAGATAAAATATACCTGTGCGAAGCCGGTTCCTTCTGCTAGTGTATAGAAACTGAGAGAGGGTGACTGTGGAGGTCACACACACTCTATATATGTGTGTATATATATATATATATATATATTGTGGGGTTTTGCTCTGGTAGATAGGGTAAGCGGACACAGTTCTTAACTCAAAACGTCAGTGTTTATTCACATTTGAGGCAATTGCACAAAACAGCACGTAACTTTGCAGTCTTGGTGTTAATTCACACACAATGAAAAGTTCATATAACACAAGTCACCTTGCTGGCAGTTCTGCCTCAAGTAGTCCACAGCAGGCTTTAGGGGGCCTGTTTCCCCAGTGTGCGGCTCTCAGCCCTCCAGCACGGCACAAAGCCTCAGATCCCAAAAACAGAGACATCTCTGCTAAGCCAGGCTGCCTATTTAAGGACAGCCAGGTGCTGCCAAAACCCAGCTAGAGTAGCAAAGGGGGGAACAAATCTCATGTAATTGCCCACGATTCCCAGGAATGACTTTATTTGCCTAGTGGTGACAGGTCGGAGCCAATTCCGTATCGCCTCTATTTTGTTTACTTCGGGTTTAATGACTTCGCGCCCACTGACATACCCCAGATACTCAGTCTCTTCTAACCCTATTGCACATTTTTTTGGGTTAGCGGTTAGGTCAGCTTTCCAAAGGGAGTCCACTACAGCCTGCACTTTTGGTAGGTGACTTTCCCAGTCGGTACTGTGGGTGACAATATCGTCCAGGTAAGCCAAAGCATACCGACTATGTGGACGAAGCACTAAGTCCATTAGATGATGAAAAGTTGCGGGGGCGCCATGCAGACCAAAGGGTAAGACCTTATATTGATGCAGCCCCTCAGGCTTGATGAAGGCAGTTTTCCTTTTGGCAGCCTCTGTTAATGGCACCTGCCAGTACCCTTTCGTGAGGTCCAAAACAGAAAAATACCAAGCTTGTCCTAACCTCTCGATGAGCTCATCCACCCAGGGCATAGGATACGCATTGAATTTGGAAACCTCGTTAAGTTTTTGAAAGTCGTTACAAAATCGCAATGTCCCATCCAGCTTAGGTATCAATTATATAGGACTGGCCCACTCACTTTTTGACTCTTTAATGATGTCTAGCTGCAACATTAGCTGCACCTCCTTCAATATGGCTTGTCGCCAAGCCTCAGGTACCAGGTATAGTTTTAGCCGGACTTTCGCCTGAGGCTCATTTTCAATGTCATGCCGAATTGTGGAAGTGCGTCCAGGGAGATCCGAAAACATATCCGTGTTCTGGCTAATAAACTCCCTGGCCCCCTGAGCCTACTTAGAAGAGAGGCTGTTAGCAATTTTTACTGTGGCAGCCGCTTCCCCTTCTTCAGACAGAGGGTCCGGTACCGCTTCCCTTAGAAAACCTCGCCGCGGGCTGTCTTCAGTACTGGTTTCCCTATCTTTCCATGGTTTGAGTAGATTCACATGGTACACCTGCTTCGGTTTTCACGTCCCTGGCTGGTGTACCTTGTAATTTACCTCTCCAATTTTTTCAAGTACCTCGTAGGGCCCCTGCGACCTGGCCAGGAACTTTCTGTCCATAGTCGGTATCAGAACCAAAACCCGATCACCCGGGTAAAGCCTGCCGGTTATAGACCCAACTCTGGGCTCGCTGAGCTGCCTCCATATGCTCCCTAACAAGAGGCAACACTGTCTCTATCCGATCTTGCATCTGGGTAATGTACTCAATGACACTTTATGTGGAGTGGGTTGTTGTTCTCATACCTCTTTGGCCACGTTCAAGAGACAGCAAAGGGTGTCTGCCATATAGCAGTTTGAAGGGCGAGAACCCAGTAGAGGCCTGAGGTACCTCTCGCACCGCAAACATGAGATAGGGCAGAAGGAGGTCCCAGTCCTTCGCATCTTTAGACACTACATTTTTAAACATATTTTTTAATGTTTGGTTAAACCGTTCTAACAGACTGTCCGTTTGCGGATGGTAAACGGATGTCCATAGTTGTTTTATGTGCAGCAACTTACAGAGTTCCCTCATCACCTTGGCCATAAAAGGGGTCCCTTGGTCGGTCAGAACCTCTTCAGGTAGTCCTACTTGGGAAAACATCTCCATTAACTCCTTAGCTATGAGTTTGGCCAAGGTATGTCGCAGTGGCACCGCCTAGTCTAGAATGACTAAGATGTGTTGATGCCCTCTGGCGGACTTCGGTACTGTGCCTATGAGGTTCATAGCTATTCGATCAAACGGTACTTTGATAATCGGGAGAGGTACTAGAGGACTACGGAAATGTGGCTGGGGGCTAGTTATCTGGCAGGTTGGGCAAGACTTACAAAACTCTTCCACTTCTTTAAATATGCTGGGCCAGTAAAACCGCTGTAGAATATGATCCTGAGTTTTCTGCAGCCCCAGGTGACCCCCGAGAATGTGTTGATAGGTTAGATCTAACACAAGCTTGCGATAAGCCTTGGGGACCACCAACTGTTCAATAGGCTCACCCCATAGTTGGTTTACCGATACAACATACCCTGATGAACCACAAAAGGGGGAAACACTGACTCTGCCCGAGTTGTTGTGGTTCACCTTCTACTATTAACACATGTTCGCAGGTGTGGGATAGGTTTGGGTCCCGACGTTGGGCGGTACCAAAATTATCCCCGGAGACATTTAGGTCTGCCAATTCAGAACCCGGCGACAAGTCCTCCACGTCTCCCACCAAACACACTTAGTGGGGTTGTCCCCCCCTCTTCTACCGTAGTGGCCAGTGGTAGGGGTGACCGCCACTACGGTGGAAGAGAGGGAGACAACCCTGCTAAGTGTGTTTGGTGGGAGACGTGGAGGACTTGTCGCTGGGTTCTGAATTGGCCGACCTAAATGTCTCTGGGGATATTTTTGGTACTGCCCAACGTCGGGACCCAAACCTATCCCGCGCCTGCGAACATGTGTTAATAGTAGAAGGGCCAGTGGTAGGGGTGACTGCCACTAGGTTCCCAGTGTTCTGGTCTCCCCCCTGAGCCGGGTCACTGCTAGGGTTACCCCTGTCTCATGGGTATCAGTCCACAGTGCCGGGAAGCCTCTCCCTATTATAAGTTCGTAGTGTAGATTTGGGGAAACTGCCACTTCGTGAGTCCATCTGCCAGCCCCTGTGGTTAGAGACACCAGAGCGGTAGCATAGTCTTTTAAGTCTTCATGGATGCACGTTACCCCGATTTTCCTGCCTACTCCGGCGGACCGTACTAGGGAAGCCCTTACTAGGGACACCAGACTCCCTGAGTCCAGCAGAACCTCCACTGGAGTGTCTCCTACCTCCACCTGGCACAGGTGGTTTCGGGTTTTTGGGGTACCTGCTGCACACAGCTTCCTGGCATACAGTGACTGACGGTAGCCATAGTTAGTTTCCATGGGTTCCACCTGCTGGGGACAGACAGCTCTTATATGGCCCGGCTCCTGACACCACCAGCAGACTATCGGAGCCAGGTCCGTAGAGGGTACACCCAGAGTTTGGTTGGCACAAGTCGCTGGGTCTGGAATGGAGATTTATGGGGTTTGACCGCCCCGCCCCAACAGTACCCCCTGTAACAGTCTTGGTAGCCTTGTAGCGCTCCACCAGGTCCACCATTTCTAGGGCGTTGCCAGGAGAAACCTGGACGATTCAGTGCTGGAGAGGGGGTGGCAGAGCCCCCTAGAAAACATCAGTCAATAGTCTAGGGAATCAGCACATCAGTCTGTAGCCACTTTTACAAGAGGTGGAGTAAGTCATAATACTGGGTCCTCGCAGGCTCAGCCGGCTTAAACCCCCACTGATGTACTGGTCACGGGGTAGCTTTCCCTGATGGCCACTTTCTCGTACATCGCCAGGTAGGTTTCGATGTTGTCTGCGGGGGTGATCTTAGGAATCGCGGCATAGACTGCTTTCCGGGCATCGTGGACACTTGAGGTTGCTCCTGCTGTCTGCAAAGCCATAACGTGTTGTAGCAGCAACTGGTTAGTCTCCTGCTGCTGCTTATTTGCCTCGCGTTGCTGCAGGTTTGTGTCTCGCTGCTGCAGATTAGCCTCCACCACAGCCTCCATTTTGTCTTGAGGCACTGGTTGTAATACAGCTGGTTTAATGTACGACATACAATCGTGCCTGAAAAATGCAGAAACCAAAAACATCGACGTTCACGCCAGCCTCAATGCTCTTGCTCACATCCTCCACCAATTGTGGGGTTTCGCTCTTTTAGATAGGGTAAGCAGGTGCAGTACAGAGGCAAAACGTCAGTGTTTATTCACACTTGAAGCAATTGCACAAAACAGCACGTAACTTTGCAGTCTTGGTGTTAATTCACACACAATGAAAAGTTCATATAACACAAGTCACCTTGCTGGCAGTTCTGCCTCCAGTAGTCCACAGCAGGCTTTAGGGGGCCTGTTACCCCAGCATGCGGCTCTTAGCCCTCCAGCACGGCACAAAGCCTCAGATCCCAAAAACAGAGACATCTCTGCTGAGCCCAGCTGCCTATTTAAGGAAAGCCAGGTGCTGCCAAACCCGGACCCGCACTTAAACTCCCAGACCGCCACTGCAAAAGTCACTGTCAAACGGGCGGTCACCGTTAAAGGGGCGGCCATTGTGAAAGTCACTGTTAAAGGGGCAGTCACCGTTAAAGGGTCAGTTACTGTGAAAGTCACTGTTAAAGGGGCGGTCACTGTGAAAGTCACTGTTAAAGGGGCAGTCACCGTTAAAGGGGTGGCCACTGTGAAAGTCACTGTTAAAGGGGCGATCACTGTCAAAGGGGTGGCCACTGTGAAAGTCACTGTTAAAGAGGCGGTCACCGTTAAAAGGGCAGCCATTGTGAAAGTCACTGTTAAAGGGGCAGTCACCGTTAAAGGGGCAGTTACTGTGAAAGTCACTGTTAAAGGGGCGCTCACTGTGAAAGGGGTGGCCACTGTGAAAGTTACTGTTAAAGAGGCGGTCACCGTTAAAGGGGCGGCCACTGTGAAAGTCACTGTTAAAGGGGCAGTCACCGTTAAAGAGGCAGCCACTGTAAAAGTCACTGTTAAAGAAGCGGTCACCGTTAAAGATGTGGCCACTGTGAAAGTCACTTTTAAAGGGGTGGTCACTGTTAAAGGGACGGCCATTGGGAAAGTCACTGTTATTTAATTTAATATTGCAATAAATAAATACCCGAGCAATGCCGGGTCATAGTGTGTATGTACAGTACAGACCAAAAGTTTGGACACACCTTCTCATTCAAAGAGTTTTCTTTATTTTCATGACTATGAAGGCATCAAAACTATGAATTAACACATGTGGAATTATATACATAACAAACAAGTGTGAAACAACTTAAAATATGTCATATTCTAGGTTCTTCAAAGTAGCCACCTTTTGCTTTGATTACTGCTTTGCACACTCTTGGCATTCTCTTGATGAGCTTCAAGAGGTAGTCCCCTGAAATGGTTTTCACTTCACAGGTGTGCCCTGTCAGGTTTAATAAGTGGAATTTCTTGCCTTATAAATGGGGTTGGGACCATCAGTGGCGTTGAGGAGAAGTCAGGTGGATACACAGCTGATAGTCCTACTGAATAGACTGTTAGAATTTGTATTATGGCAAGAAAAAAACAGCTAAGTAAAGAAAAACGAGTGGCCATCATTACTTTAAGAAATGAAGGTCAGTCAGTCAGCCGAAAAATTGGGAAAACTTTGAAAGTAAGGGCTATTTGACCATGAAGGAGAGTGATGGGGTGCTGTGCCAGATGACCTGGCCTCCACAGTCACCGGACCTGAACCCAATTGAGATGGTTTGGGGTAAGAGTGAAGGCAAAAGGGCCAACAAGTGCTAAGCATCTCTGGGAACTCCTTCAAGACTGTTGGAAGACCATTTCAGGGGACTACCTCTTGAAGCTCATCAAGAGAATGCCAAGAGTGTGCAAAGCAGTAATCAAAGCAAAAGGTGGCTACTTTGAAGAACCTAGAATATGACATATTTTCAGTTGTGTCCAAAATTTTGGTCTGTACTGTATATATATATATATATATATATATATATATCTTAATTATATGGATCCCCACGAAAAAAGGATTTATTTGGAAATGGGGGAAAAGTAATTGCTTGCAGGTAGCTGCTTTGAGGTGTACCTGCACTTCTAATAGCAGGCACAGCCAGCCACAGGTCTCTTCCTGTCTGTCAGCTGCCCTGCTTCTCTCTATTGTACACAACACACAATTCTTCTTTGGAATCCTAGCCTTTCCCTTCACTGTCCCTGGCAATAAGCTTGATTGATTGATTGATTTCTGACTTTGACTGATTGATTTTTCACTGTCCCTGACTCCCTAAGATCACTGTCACACACAGCCACCCTCTCTCACAGCCCAGCACAGAATGTCATTCTGCTATGGCACCTCCCTTCTTGCTGCAGCATTGATTTTCTTATCCAGGCTGTGTGCCTGTGAGCCAATCAGGCTAAGCTCTCCCCCTACCACTTCCTCTCAGGGTCATGTGAGAACCCTTTTTCTTCCTTTCTAGTTCTTTCCCACTAACATGTGCTCTAAAATGGCTCTATTGTACATGCGGTTTAAGTGGATTTGTCCAAAATGAACTCGGAGAGATTTGGGCTTGTTTTTTTATGGTAGAGTTGTTTGTATATTTTATGTAATTTGTCCTCTTGCTATATATTTATACCACGGTGTGTATCTGGAAAATGTAGAAAATGATGTTCATGTTAGCATCATTTAAGAGTCCTTCTTCAATTATTTACTTCTCCAAAATGTTGAGTAACTAAGTAAATTGGACAATGACTAAATTATTACACTCATGCATTCTGTATCTCAGCAGCATTAGCTCCTGGGCAGTGGAAATTGCTACTTTTAATCCACCTGTGGAGTTAGAAGGGTTATCTGTAAGCATATTACCCAGAGGTTACAGAAACAAAATATATTACTTTATTTTTTTTCCACGGCACCTTATTTAAATATATTCATATGCATTATTCTCAACTTCAATTTATGCAGCTATGCATTTTTGTAGGTACAGTTTTAGATTTATTAACTTACTCCATCAAGTGTATGAGATTATTGTATTAGATTAGAAAAAGTCTCTGAATATATAAAGCCTTTGATATGCAACATATTATGACTTACATGTTTATTGCAGTGAAATAGAAATGCTCAATAGAAACTGGAAATTTACATTCTCACAAGAGGAATAGATTTTTGTGTAAAATAAAAATTTTAATATAAACAGCGAAAAAAAATAAAAACAAAAAAAACTAATGGGTGTCAATTCATCATAACAGCAGTTTCCAGAATCTATTAAACAGTAGAGCTCATCTCCACAAAAATGTATCATAGTTTCGTTCAAACTCCAAGGCACTTACACACTTCTATAGTGCCACACTGTACAAATGTATTACGCATCAGCAGCAGAGTTTTTTTTTTTGTTCTTTAACTTATTAATCCAGCAGAAAAAAAAAAATATGGCATGCTCAGTTGGCATAATACAGAATAGAGAAGAGCAAACCAGTCGAGATTTGTTTTAGGTCTGGTTCAACAAATTTTTGAAAAGAGTTCTGTTCTAGGGTTAAGTGAACCCAAACTGTAAAGTTCGGGTTCGTACCGAACTTTAGGGTTTTTTGTACCCGGATCCGAACATTTTAGGAAAAGTTTGAGTCCGAGTTTGGTGTTCGGCGATTTAATGGCGCTTGTTGAAAGGCTCCAGAGCAGCCAATCAATAAGAGTTTAACTTGTGTACCCTTAGAAGGCATCACAGCCATTTATACTAATGGCATGGCTGTGATTGGCCAAGTGCAGCATGTGACCCAGCCTCTATATAAGCTGGAGTCATGTAGCGCCGCACGTCACTCTGCTCTTACTAGTTGTAGGGATAGGATGCTGCTGCTGTGGTGGAGAGATTAGGAAAGACTCTGATATCTGCACTTGGTGTGAAGTCTGTGATCTACAGCGTTTTTTTGTTTTGGGGGTGCAATGCAACATTTTAGTACCCTGCCCTGAGCCCAATGAGACTGAAAAAAAAGTTTTAATCCGTTTGTTAGTTAGGTGGGCGTCGGCGGCCATTTTGTGCAACAGCAGTGCACCAGCACTACATATGTGCCAGGGACAATCATTTAATCCTGTTCTTGTAGTTCAGTGGCCGACATATACCCATTTTTAAAGTTCACCTGCACTGCATATGTGCCAGGGGAAGGGAAAATAATACCGTCTGTGAGTTCAGGAATCCAGGGGGGACATATCCCCATTTTCTTCTGTAAAGTACCCCTGTACTGCATTTCCGAGAGTGAACTATAATCAGTTAAATCCATCTTTTCCATTGTGGGGTGAGATATTTAAATTTTTTGTTGTAAAGTACCTCTGAGGCCTGCACTGGATATGTGACAGGCAGGCACATACATTTAGCAAATCCATCTGTTCCATTGTAGGGGTGACATATACACAATTTTTTAAGTAAAAAACCCGTGTACCTAATTTGTGAGATTGAAATATAATCTCAGTTAAATCCAAGTTTCATTTAGGGTTAAAAAAAAAAGTACTTTTTTGCACTGTGCTGTATTTCTGACAGTCCAATAAAACCGCCAAATACTGCAGTTACATTTTTAGGCGAAAAATTCAAATTTGTGTTGCTATAAAGTACATTTGCAGCCTACGCTGCGTTCCTGTCAGTCAAATAAAAACATTAAATACCGCTATTACATTTTTGGGCTTCAAATTCCCGTTTTTAGGTGTAAAGTACCTCTGAGGCCTGCACATGTGACAGGCAGGAACATAAATTCAGCAAATCCATCTGTTCCATTGTATGAGTGACATATCCATAATTTTTTATGTTAAAAACCCCTGTGCTTCATTTGTGAGAGTGAAATATAATCTCAGCTAAATTCATTTGTTTCATTTAGGGTTAAAAAAAAGAATTTTTAGGGAGCAATAAAGTACCTTTTTGCCCTGTGCCGCATTTCTGACAGTCCAATAAAACCGCCAAATACTGAAGTTAAATTTTTTGGTGAAAAATTCCAATTTGTGTTGCTATAAAGTACATTTGTGGCGTACGCTGTGTTCCTGTCAGTCAAATAAAAACATTAAATACCGCATTTTTGGGCTTCAAATTCCCATTTTTGTGTGTAAAGTACCTCTGAGGCCTGCACATGTGACAGGCAGGCACATAAATTCAGCAAATCCATCTGTTCCATTGTAGGGGTGACAGATCCACCATTTTTTATGTTAAAAACCCCAGTGCTTCATTTGTGAGAGTGAAATATAATCTCAGTTAAATCCATCTGTTTCCTTTAGGGTTAAAAAAAAACATTTTTTGGGGAGCAATAAAGTACCTTTTTGCCCTGTGTTGCATTTCTGGTAGTTAAAGAAATACAGTTAAATCCATCTGTTTCATTGTGTGTGAGAAAAAAATAATTTTGGGCAATAAAGTACCTTTGCGGCCTTCACTGCATAGCAGACCAGGCAATAAGTTTAAAAAAACTTGTCTATTCCATTGTTGGGTGACATTAACCCTTTTTTCCCTGCTCTGCCTAGGTGACAGGGACCTAAATTTCTAAAATCCGTCTGTTCTATTGTTGGGTGCAAAAATTTAGTAAAAACGTCTGTTACTTCGGTGGATGACCGCAAAAAATGAGGAGAGCATCAAACAAGGGGCGTGGCCCTGGTCGTGGCTGGTGTTGGTGGAGCTCCTGTTGCAGGGAGAGGACTTGGTCGTTCTGTGCCAGCTACACGCACAAGTGAAACACCTTCCTCAGGTGCGAGTAGGTGACAGAACCTTCAGCATTATTTGGTAGGGCCGAATGCGGCTCTACGAATGGTGAGGCCAGAAAAAGTACAGGCTATAGTAGATTGGGTGGCTGACAGTGCCTCCAGTTCCTTCACATTCTCTCCCACCCAGTCCCCTGCTGAAAGATCAGAGTTGGCACCTGCAGCCCATGGCAATCAGTCTTTCACCTCACCCCCTTGGAAATGAGGCAAGCAGTCTGAGCCCCAAGTCATGCATCAGTCTCTTATGCTTTTTGATGACTCTGCTGGCAGGGTTTCTGCGGGCCATCCACATAGCCCTGCCCCAGAAGTGGAAGAGATTGAGTGCACTGATGCCCAACCACTTATATTTCAGAATGAGGACATGGGAAGACCACCGCAGCACGTCTCTGATGATGACGAAACACAGGTGCCAACTGTTGCGGCTTTCTGCAGTCTGCAGACTGACAATGAGGGCAGGGGTAAAGAGTGGGTGGAAGATGATGTGGAGAATGATGAGGTACTAGACCCCACATGGAATCAAGGTCATGCGAGTGACATGTGCAGTTTGGAAGAAGAGGTGGTGGTCGCACAGAGGCACCAGCACAGCAAAAGAGGGAGCGGGGTGCAAAAACGTCTGTTACATTCTTGGGTGACATTTTACAATTTTGCCGTGAATAAACCCCTGCTCTGCATAGGTGACAGGGACCTAAATTTCTAAAAATTGTCTGCTACATTCTTGGGTGACATTTTAAAATTTTTGCCGTATACAAATCCCTGCTCTGTATGGGTGACAGAAACCTAAATTTCTAAAATTCGTCTGTTACATTGATGGTTGACATTAATCCATTTTTGCCGGTGAAAAACCCCTGCTCTGCATTGCTGACAGGGAACTAAATTTAGTAAAAATGTCTGTTACTGATCGGAAGATGCGTGACTACAAGTGCACGCTGGTAGACCCGCAGCTGATGGCATTCCCATCTGACAGAAGGGGCTCCGTGGAAGCACAAGGCAAAGGCTGAAGAGGAGGAAGAGGTCGCCAACGCAGCTGGGGCACCGCCAGCACCTCAGAAGGCAGGGTTAGCATGTCCTAAATGTGGAAAGGTTTTGTCAGCACGCCACAACAACCAGCACCACCAGCTGATATGGAATGTCTTAGCAGCAGGCAGCATTTCAACAACATGGTGGAGCAGTATGTGTGCACAAGCCTACACGTACTGACTAATGGATCTGCCCCCTTCAATTTCTGGGTCTCCAAATTGGGCACATGGCCTGAGCTTGCCCTTTATGCCTTGGAGGTGCTGGCCTGACCTGCAGCCAGTGTATTATGTGAACGTGCGTTTAGCACGGCAGGAGGGGGTTATGACAGACAAGCGCAGCCGCCTGTCCACAGCCAATGTAGACAAGCTCAAGTTCATTAAAATGAACCAGGCAGGGATCCCACAGGACTTGTCTGTACCTTGTGCAGAATAGACATGTATACCGGTCTCACCCAGCCATTGTTGTACTCCAGCACACTTTCTCTTTGTTTGTTTTTTTATATTTCCCAATGTTTTGGGGTCTACCCAAATTTAAACAAAAAAAATATACATAATAAAATAAAAAATAAAACCAGTGTAGGCTACCTCCTCCTCTTCCACTGCCGCTTCCACCTACACCGCCACATCTCCCGCCTCCTCAACCTCTTACTCCATATGGACCTCCTCCTAGATCAAGATTATTATTTTAAATTTTTATGTATTTTATGTTATTTTAAGTCCTTTCCCTATCCACATTTGTTTGCAGAGCACTTGCCATCCTCTTAACCACATTTTGATGCCTTTTGCGCCAATTAACCTGAAAGTAGTGTCAGCAACATGAGCAGTATAGCATGGGACATACAGTACAAGGCTGTGTATGAATGGTAGTAACAATAGTATTAGTAGTAGTGATAGTGGTGGCAGATGCTTTGCGTTAATGGTGGGGGCAGTAGGGGATTAACAGTGATGAGCAGCTACAGCTGAGGCAGCAGCCATATGGTACATGTTGGCAGAAAGGCAGTTGCATGATGGAGGCAGCAGCAGCCTTACGGAAGATGCCGGTTGGCAGGTCGCAGCAGTGGCATGATGATGTTGGTGGCATGATGGAGGCGGCAACAGCAGCCGTACAGAATGTGATGGTAGGCAGTGCACATTAGTGGCATGATGGAGCTAGTAGCAGCATCTGTAGAGAATGTGATGGTAGGCGGACAGACAGCATTGGCATGATGGGGGTGGAAGCAGCAGCCATACAGAACATGATGGTAGGCAGGTCGCATCAGTGGCATGATGGAGTTGGCAGCAGCAGCCTTAAAGAACATGATGGTAGGCAGACAGACAGCATTGGCATGATAGAGGCAGCAGCCATAAAAGAATGTGATGGTAGGCTGGTCCCATTGGTGGCATGATGGAGGAGGCAGCAGCAGCCATACAGAGTGTGATGGTAGGCAGACAGACAGCATTGGCATGATGGAGGCAGCAGCCGTAAAGAACGTGATTGTAGGCTGGTCGCTTTAGTGGCATGATGGAGCTGACAGCAGCAGCAATACAGAATGTAATGGTAGGCAGACAGACACATTTGGCATGATGCAGGCGGCAGCAGACATAATGGTAGGCAGACAGTCAGCATTGGTACGATGGAGGCTGGAAGGTAGACAGCAACAGTGGCAAAATGTGGCACAGTCCCCAAGGCCATATCTATTCAGCGGCCTCAGCTAGAGGAGTGTGAAAATCCTCCCCAATCCAGGTTTGCTCATTTTGACAAAAGTGATGTTTTGGACACTGGCTGAGGAAAACTTGGCCCATTTGAGTGTCATCCAGCGGATCTTGCGCATAGCTGTGGTTTTGTGTGCCCGCCTTGTGGAGAAAATACACTATGTGGGGAATAGCTCAAACAGAGCTATAGGAAGCCAAGATGGGCTTAGCTCCGGCATGTTTTGAGCCTAACCCACCCACAGTGTCAGCGGCATCACTAGATCCAAAAACAGCCATGGCCCTGGCTGTTTTTTGTGAGATATGTGCTTTGCTCTTTATTACTTCTGCCACCGACCTTCTCAACTAATGTTGCCTCCTTCTTAGCACCCCGATCCGGCTCCCAGGTCCTGTCCAGACCAGCACACTATTGTGATTGGAGTTTTCACTAGAGTTGAGCGAACACCTGGATGTTCGGGTTCGAGAAGTTCGGCCGAACTTCCCTGAAATGTTCGGGTTCGGGGTCCGAACCCGATCCGAACTTCGTCCCAAACCCCATTGAAGTCAATGGGGACACGAACTTTTGGGCACTAAAAAGGCTGTAAAACAGCCCAGGAAAGAGCTAGAGGGCTGCAAAAGGCAGCAACATGTAGGTAAATCCCCTGCAAACAAATGTGGATAGGGAAATGAATTAAAATAAAAATAAAATTAAAAAATTAACCAATATCAATTGGACAGAGGTCCCAATAGTAGAATCTGGCTTCATGTCAGCAGATAATCAGTCTCTTCATGCCATAGCAAAGAATCTGGCTTCATGTCAGCAGAGAATCAGTCTCTTCATGCAATAGCAGAGAATCTGGCTTCATGTCAGCGCAGAATCAGTCTTCATGTCATAGCAGAGAATCAGGCTTCACGTCACCCACCACTGGAACAGGCCACTGTCACATATTTAGGCCCCGGCACCCAGACAGAGGAGAGAGGTCCCGTAACAGAGAATCTGGCCTTATGTCAGCACAGAATCTGTCTTCATGTCATAGCAGAGAATCAGGCTTCACGTCACCCACCACTGGAACAGGCCACTGTCGCATATTTAGGCCCCGGCACCCAGACAGAGGAGAGAGGTCCCGTAACAGAGAATCTGGCCTTATGTCAGCGCAGAATCAGTCTTCATGTCATAGCAGAGAATCAGGCTTCACGTCACCCACCACTGGAACAGGCCACTGTCACATATTTAGGCCCAGGCACCCAGGCACAGGTGAGAGGTCCCGTAACAGAGAATCTGGCCTTATGTCAGCACAGAATCAGTCTTCATGTCATAGCAGAGAATCAGGCTTCACGTCACCCACCACTGGAACAGGCCACTGTCACATATTTAGGCCCCGGCACCCAGACAGAGGAGAGAGGTCCCGTAACAGAGAATCTGGCCTTATGTCAGCGCAGAATCAGTCTTCATGTCATAGCAGAAAATCAGGCTTCACGTCACCCACCACTGGAACAGGCCACTGTCGCATATTTAGGCCCAGGCACCCAGGCAGAGGAGAGAGGTCCCGTAACAGAGAATCTGGCCTTATGTCAGCACAGAATCTGTCTTCATGTCATAGCAGAGAATCAGGCTTCACGTCACCCACCACTGGAACAGGCCACTGTCACATATTTAGGCCCCGGCACCCAGACAGAGGAGAGAGGTCCCGTAACAGAGAATCTGGCCTTATATCAGCGCAGAATCAGTCTTCATGTCATAGCAGAGAATCAGGCTTCACGTTACCCACCACTGGAACAGGCCACTGTCACATATTTAGGCCCAGGCACCCAGGCAGAGGAGAGAGGTCCCGTAACAGAGAATCTGGCCTTATGTCAGCACAGAATCTGTCTTCATGTCATAGCAGAGAATCAGGCTTCACGTCACCCACCACTGGAACAGGCCACTGTCACATATTTAGGCCCAGGCACCCAGGCAGAGGAGAGAGGTCCCATAACAGAGAATCTGGCCTTATGTCAGCACAGAATCTGTCTTCATGTCATAGCAGAGAATCAGGCTTCACGTCACCCACCACTGGAACAGGCCACTGTCACATATTTAGGCCCCGGCACCCAGACAGAGGAGAGAGGTCCCGTAACAGAGAATCTGGCCTTATATCAGCGCAGAATCAGTCTTCATGTCATAGCAGAGAATCAGGCTTCACGTTACCCACCACTGGAACCCTGTCACATATTTAGGCCCAGGCACCCAGGCAGAGGAGAGAGGTCCAGTAACAGAGAATCTGGCCTTATGTCAGCACAGAATCTGTCTTCATGTCATAGCAGAGAATCAGGCTTCACGTCACCCACCACTGGAACAGGCCACTGTCACATATTTAGGCCCCGGAACCCAGACAGAGAAGAGAGGTCCCGTAACAGAGAATCTGGCCTTATGTCAGCACAGAATCTGTCTTCATGTCATAGCAGAGAATCAGGCTTCACGTCACCCACCACTGGAACAGGCCACTGTCACATATTTAGGCCCCGGCACCCAGACAGAGGAGAGAGGTCCCGTAACAGAGAATCTGGCCTTATGTCAGCGCAGAATCAGTCTTCATGTCATAGCAGAGAATCAGGCTTCACGTCACCCACCACTGGAACAGGCCACTGTCACATATTTAGGCCCAGGCACCCAGGCAGAGGAGAGAGGTCCCATAACAGAGAATCTGGCTTTATGTCAGCACAGAATCTGTCTTCATGTCATAGCAGAGAATCAGGCTTCACGTCACCCACCACTGGAACAGGCCACTGTCACATATTTAGGCCCCGGCACCCAGACAGAGGAGAGAGGTCCCGTAACAGAGAATCTGGCCTTATGTCAGCACAGAATCTGTCTTCATGTCATAGCAGAGAATCAGGCTTCACGTCACCCACCACTGGAACAGGCCACTGTCACACATTTAGGCCCAGGCACCCAGGCAGAGGAAAGAGGTCCAGTAACAGAGAATCTGGCCTTATGTCAGCACAGAATCTGTCTTCATTTCATAGCAGAGAATCAGGCTTCACGTCACCCACCACTGGAACAGGCCACTGTCACATATTTAGGCCCCGGCACCCAGACAGAGGAGAGAGGTCCCGTAACAGAGAATCTGGCCTTATGTCAGCGCAGAATCTTTTTTCATGTCATAGCAGAGAATCAGGCTTCACGTCACCCACCACTGGAACAGGCCACTGTCACATATTTAGGCCCAGGCACCCAGGCAGAGGAGAGAGGTCCCGTAACAGAGAATCTGGCCTTATGTCAGCACAGAATCTGTCTTCATGTCATAGCAGAGAATCAGGCTTCACGTCACCCACCACTGGAACAGGCCACTGTCACATATTTAGGCCCAGGCACCCAGGCAGAGGAGAGAGGTCCCGTAACAGAGAATCTGGCCTTATGTCAGCACAGAATCTGTCTTCATGTCATAGCAGAGAATCAGGCTTCACGTCACCCACCACTGGAACAGGCCACTGTCACACATTTAGGCCCCGGCACCCAGACAGAGGAGAGGTTCATTCAACTTTGGGTTGCCCCGCAATATAATGGTAAAATGAAAATAAAAATAGTATTGAATGAGGAAGTGCCCTGGAGTAGAATAATATATTGTTAAAGGGAGGTAGTTAATATCTAATCTGCACAAGGGATGGACAGGTCCTGTGGGATCCATGCCTGGTTCATTTTTATGAACGTCAGCTTGTCCACATTGGCTGTAGACAGGCGGCTGCGTTTGTCTGTAATGACGCCCCCTGCCGTGCTGAATACACGTTCAGACAAAACGCTGGCCGCCGGGCAGGCCAGCACCTCCAAGGCATAAAAGGCTAGCTCTGGCCATGTGGACAATTTGGAGACCCAGAACTTGAATGGGGCCGAACCATCAGTCAGTACGTGGAGGGGTGTGCACAGGTACTGTTCCACCATGTTAGTGAAATGTTGCCTCCTGCTAACACGTTCCGTATCAGGTGGTGGTGCAGTTAGCTGTGGCGTGGTGACAAAACTTTTCCACATCTCTGCCATGCTAACCCTGCCCTCAGAGGAGCTGGCCGTGACACAGCTGCGTTGGCGACCTCTTGCTCCTCCTCTGCCTTCACCTTGGGCTTCCACTGGTTCCCCTGTGACATTTGGGAATGCTCTCAGTAGCGCGTCTACCAATGTGCGCTTGTACTCGCGCATCTTCCTATCACGCTCCAGTGTAGGAAGTAAGGTGGGCACATTGTCTTTGTACCGGGGATCCAGCAGGGTGGCAACCCAGTAGTCCGCACACGTTAAAATGTGGGCAACTCTGCTGTCGTTGCGCAGGCACTGCAGCATGTAGTCGCTCATGTGTGCCAGGCTGCCCAGAGGTAAGGACAAGCTGTCCTCTGTGGGAGGCGTATCGTCATCGTCCTGTGTTTCCCCCCAGCCACGCACCAGTGATGGGCCCAAGCTGCTTTGGGTGCCACCCCGCTGTGAACATGCTTCATCCTCATCCTCCTCCACCTCCTCCTCATCCTCGTCCTCCTCGTCCTCCAGTAGTGAGCCTTGTCTGGCCACATTTGTACCTGGCCTCTGCTGTTGCAAAAAACCTCCCTCTGAGTCACTTCAAAGAGACTGGCCTGAAAGTGCTAAAAATGACCCCTCTTCCTCCTCTTCCTCCTGGGCCACCTCCTCTTCCATCATCGCCCTAAGTGTTTTCTCAAGGAGACATAGAAGTGGTATTGTAACGCTGATAACGGCGTCATCGCCACTGGCCATGTTGGTGGAGTACTCGAAACAGCGCAACAGGGCACACAGGTCTCGCATGGAGGCCCAGTCATTGGTGGTGAAGTGGGTCTGATCCGCAGTGCGACTGACCCGTGCGTGCTGCAGCTGAAACTCCACTATGGCCTGCTGCTGCTCGCACAGTCTGTCCAGCATATGCAAGGTGGAGTTCCACCTGGTGGGCACGTCGCATATGAGGCGGTGAGCGGGAAGGCCGAAGTTACGCTGTAGTGCAGACAGGCGAGCAGCGGCAGGGTGTGAACGCCGGAAGCGCGAACAGACGGCCCGCACTTTATGCAGCAGCTCTGACATGTCAGGGTAGTTGCGAATGAACTTCTGCACCACCAAATTCAGCACATGAGCCAGGCAAGGGATGTGCGTCAAACCGGCTAGTCCCAGAGCTGCAACGAGATTTCGCCCATTATCGCACACCACCAGGCCGGGCTTGAGGCTCACCGGCAGCAACTACTCGTCGGTCTGTTGTTCTATACCCCGCCACAACTCCTGTGCGGTGTGGGGCCTGTCCCCCAAACATATGAGTTTCAGAATGGCCTGCTGACGTTTACCCCGGGCTGTGCTGAAGTTGGTGGTGAAGGTGTGTGGCTGACTGGATGAGCAGGTGGAAGAAGAGGAGGAGGAAGCTGAGTAGGAGGAGGAGGAGACAGGAGGCAAAGAATGTTGCCCTGCGATCCTTGGCGGCGGAAGGACGTGCGCCAAACAGCTCTCCGCCTGGGGCCCAGCCGCCACTACATTTACCCAGTGTGCAGTTAGGGAGATATAGCGTCCCTGGCCGTGCTTACTGGTCCACGTATCTGTGGTCAGGTGGACCTTGCCACAGATGGCGTTGCGCAGTGCACACTTGATTTTATCGGACACTTGGTTGTGCAGGGAAGGCACGGCTCTCTTGGAGAAGTAGTGTCGGCTGGGAACAACATACTGTGGGACAGCAAGCGACATGAGCTGTTTGAAGCTGTCTGTGTCCACCAGCCTAAATGACAGCATTTCATAGGCCAGTAGTTTAGAAATGCTGGCATTCAGGGCCAGGGATCGAGGGTGGCTAGGTGGGAATTTACGCTTTCTCTCAAATGTTTGTGAGATGGAGAGCTGAACGCTGCCGTGTGACATGGTTGAGATGCTTGGTGACGCAGGTGGTGGTGTTGGTGGTACATCCCATGTTTGCTGGGCGGCAGGTGCCAACGTTCCTCCAGAGGCGGAGGAAGAGGCCAAGGCGGCAGCAGCAGCAGAGGCCGAGGCGGCGGCAGCAGCAGAAGAGGTAGCAGGGGGAGCCTGAGTGAGTTCCTTGTTTTTAAGGTGTTTACTCCACTGCAGTTCATGCTTTGCATGCAGGTGCCTGGTCATGCAGGTTGTGCTAAGGTTCAGAACGTTAATGCCTCGCTTCAGGCTCTGATGGCACAGCGTGAAAACCACTCGGGTCTTGTCGTCAGCACATTGTTTGAAGAAGTGCCATGCCAGGGAACTCCTTGAAGCTGCCTTTGGGGTGCTCGGTCCCAGATGGCGGCGGTCAGTAGCAGGCGGAGTCTCTTGGCGGCGGGTGTTCTGATTTTGCCCACTGCTCCCTCTTTTACTACGCTGTTGGCTCGGTCTCACCACTGCCTCTTCCTCCGAACTGTGAAAGTCAGTGGCACGACCTTCATTCCATGTGGGGTCTAGGACCTCATCGTCCCCTGCATCGTCTTCCACCCAGTCTTGATCCCTGACCTCCTGTTCAGTCTGCACACTGCAGAAAGACGCAGCAGTTGGCACCTGTGTTCGTCATCATCAGAGACGTGCTGAGGTGGTATTCCCATGTCCTCATCATCAGGAAAAATAAGTGGTTGTGCGTTAGTGCATTCTATCTCTTCCACCCCTGGGGAAGGGCTAGGTGGATGCCCTTGGGAAACCCTGGCAGCAGAGTCTTCAAACAGCATAAGAGACTGCTGCATAACTTGAGGCTCAGACAGTTTCCCTGATATGCATGGGGGTGATGTGACAGACCGATGGGCTTGGTTTTCATGCGCCATCTGTGCGCTTTCTGCAGAAGACTGGGTGGGAGATAATGTGAACGTGCTGGATCCACGGTCGGCCACCCAATTGACTAATGCCTGTACCTGCTCAGGCCTTACCATCCTTAGAACGGCATTGGGCCCCACCAAATATCGCTGTAAATTCTGCTGGCTACTGGGACCTGAGGTAGTTGGTTCACTAGGACCTGTGGCTGTGGCAGAACGGCCACGTCCTCTCCCAGGTCCACTAACACCACCACGACCATGTCCACGTCCGTGTCCCTTATTAGATGTTTTCCTCATTGTTCCCGTTCACCACAATTTTGAGAATGGCAAATTTGGGAATAGTTTTTCAACCCAGAACAAAAAGTGTGCTTTTACGGTCACTACAAATAACTTGACCAGCTAAAACAGTACAGATTTTGTTGAATAGAAATGTGAGGCCTGTTTTTTTTTGCGCTGTGTGACATGTATAGGTTTAATCACAGAATTAGACTTGTATCTGCACGGTAGCGTGTGTCTTAGGTTTTTCTGAATGACACTATCAGCACCTTCAATGTAAGATATCCTTTTTGGGATAGATTTCAAGTAGGCCTCATATAGCAGAAACTAGTTATTTAGAGAGTGGCAAATTTGGGAATAGTTTTTCAACCCAGAACAAAAAGTGTGCTTTTACGGTCACTACAAATAACTTGACCAGCTAAAACAGTACAAATTTGGTTGAATAGAAATGTCAGGTCTATTTTTTAGGCGCTGGGTGACAGGCTCAACTTGCCCCTGATGTAGTATATGGCCAAAAAATAACCACACTATTGATGGTTAAATGCACTTGGGTGACACAGGCTCAGCCTGCACCAGATGTAGTATATGGCCAAAAAATAACCAGACTGTTGATAGTTAAATGCACTTGGGTGACACAGGCTCAGCCTGCACCAGATGTAGTATATGGCCAAAAAATAACCAGACTGTTGATAGTTAAATGCACTTCGGTGACACAGGTGACCACACTATTGATGGTTAAATACACTTGGTGATAGCCTGTGCTGGCGCACCACAAGCCACAAAATGGCCGCCGATCACCCCAGAAAAAAGTGATCTAAAAACGCTCTGGGCAGCCTCAAAAAAGTGAGCAAGTCGATATTAGCACTTCAATGATCCACAGCTGCAGATCGATCACAGAATGAAGTCTTTTGGAGGAGTTAATCTGCCTAATCTCGCCCTAACGTCGCAGCAGCAACCTCTCCCTATGCTTGAATCAGCAGAGTGACGTGCAGCGCTACGTGACCCAAGCTTATATAGAGGCTGGGTCACATGCTGCACTGGCCAATCACAGCCATGCCAATAGTAGGCAAGGCTGTGATGGCCTCTTGGGGCAAGTAGTATGACGCTTGTTGATTGGCTGCTTTGCAGCCTTTCAAAAAGCGCCAAGAAAGCGCCGAACACCGAACCCGAACCCGGACTTTTACGAAAATGTTCGGGTTCCGGTCCGTGTCACGGACACCCCAAAATTCGGTACGAACCCGAACTATACAGTTCGGGTTCGCTCATCCCTAGTTTTCACCATCCATGCCGCTTTTATCAGATTGATTTATGACTGTCTCTGACTCCCTAAGATAATTTTTCTGACAGACACTGTCAAACACAACCACCTTCGTCCTCAGCCCACCACGGAATGGTTTCCTGCTTGTTCTGCTAGACACCTCCCTGTCTGCTGCAGCACTGATTGACTCATCCAGGCTGTCTGCCTGCCTGGGAGACAATCAGGGCAAGCCCCCCCCCCACACACACACACACACACTTCCTCTCGCGATCATGTGAGAACCCTTCTACTTCCTCACTAGTGCTTTTTCCATGCCAATGTGCACAAAAATGCGCTGTTTTGGTGGATTCGTCCGAAGCAAACCTAAAAAGAATAGGGTTCGTCTGCCATCAGAAAAATAGCAAAGTTCAGACCAAACCAGGTTCGCTCATCCTTAATATTAATACAGAACTATTTTGTAACACCCCAGAGTGGTGTTACCACTACTACACCCTGCTACTATCTCTAATGGGCTAATATAATGTAATCTCATGTATGTCTTTCTAGGTCCTCCACTATGTGCATTCATAATCTTGTTATGCAATTGTTCATATGTAATGTGCCTGGTTCACCAACAAGTGGAAGCAAACATGGCAGAGCTATAGTTAGATAGAATGCAATTCACCATTCCATTCTCCCCCCCCCCCTTTGGTCAGAAGTAAGCCAGTCCTGCTTGCTACCAGAAGGAGGTTTGTTCTTGTTGAGACTCCATGTTGGAGCTGCCAGGATTCTAACATACTTTTTGGCTGAACATAAGTCCGACTACAAGAGTGAAGTGCAGCATAAAGAGGAAACAAAGACACCAAGGTAGCTTGTCAGTACAGAAGAGTGAGAGAGAGATATAGCAGAGTTGAGTTTGCCTGCCAGTTAAATGCTAAAGCCTGCTGGAACCAAGACAAAGCCTGTAAACTGTTTGAAGTAACGTTTATTCATAGTAAAGCTGCCATTGAACTTCATCTCAAGGTCTGGACTCAAGTTATTTTTTCCAATCCCTCAATTATTCCCCCTATTTATTGCTTCAGAGCCAAAGCCTGGGGTCTAGAGGGATCCAGGTAGGAGCACCATGACACACATAAAGAGACATTTAGGCTACACTACACCACTCGGCATTGCTACACCTGGGATACGTGTTATATATATAGAGGGCCCTAGGGGGAGGCAATTTCAATAAAAAAACAAACAAACATTATAGTACAGGGCCATAAGAACTGTGTATGCTTATGGGAAATGATATCTTTCATGTCACAGGCAGAGGCAGCTAGTGCAGCTGTATAGCACAAGAACCTAGTTAACCGATACCCCATATCTTAGATTCCTGGACTGCTGGAGATTTAACATGTGCTATGGGATATTAAGGGTCAGCTGAAGTGAAATTCAGAAGTAGAGTTAGGTTATTTTCACAGGGCTAAAATCTGCCACTAATTCAGCAGAAGAAAACAGGTGTTTTGAATCTACATTCAAAACTCACCAACAGTTTACACATTGATAGAGTTGAGCGAACACCTGGATGTTCGGGTTCGAGAAGCTCGGCCGAACTTCCCGGAAATGTTCGGGTTCGGGATCCGAACTTGACCCGAACTTCGCCCTGAACCCGAACCCCATTGAAGTCAATGGGGACCCGAACTTTTCGGCACTAAAAAGGCTGTAAAATAGCAGAGGGCTGCAAAAGGCAGCAAAGGGCTACAGGGCTGAAAAAGGCATCAAAATGTAGGTAAATCCCCTGCAAACAAATGTGGATAGGGAAATGAAATAAAAATAAAATAAATTAATATTAACCAATATCAATTGGAGAGAGGTCTCATGGCAGAGAATCAGGCTTCATGTCATAGCAGAGAATCAGGCTTCACGTCACCCACCACTGGAACAGGCCACTGTCAGATATTTAGGCCCCGGCACCCAGACAGAGGAGAGAGGTCCCATAGAAGAGAATCAGGCTTCATGTCATAGCAGAAAATCAGGCTTCAAGTCATAGCAGAGAATCAGGCTTCATGTCATAGCAGAGAATCAGGCTTCACGTCACCCAACACTGGAACAGGCCATTGTCAGATATTTAGGCCCCGGCACCCAGACAGAGGAGAGAGGTCCCATAGCAGAGAATCAGGCTTCATGTCATAGCAGAGAATCAGGCTTCATGTCACCCACCACTGAAACAGGCCATTGTCAGATATTTTTAGGCCCCGGCACCCAGACAGAGGAGAGAGGTCCCATAGCAGAGAATCAGGCTTTATGTCACCCAACACTGGAACAGGCCATTGTCAGATATTTTTAGGCCCCGGCACCCAGACAGAGGAGAGAGGTCCCATAGCAGAGAATCAGGCTTCATGTCATAGCAGAGAATCAGGCTTCATGTCACCCACCACTGGAACAGGCCATTGTCAGATATTTTTAGGCCCCGGCACCCAGACAGAGGAGAGAGGTCCCATAGCAGAGAATCAGGCTTCACGTCATAGCAGAGAATCAGGCTTTATGTCACCCAACACTGGAACAGGCCATTGTCAGATATTTTTAGGCCCCGGCACCCAGACAGAGGAGAGAGGTCCCATAGCAGAGAATCAGGCTTCATGTCATAGCAGAGAATCAGGCTTCATGTCACCCACCACTGTAACAGGCCATTGTCAGATATTTTTAGGCCCCGGCACCCAGACAGAGGAGAGAGGTCCCAAAGCAGAGAATCAGTCTTCATGTCATAGCAGAGAATCAGGCTACATGTCACCCAACACTGGAACAGGCCATTGTCAGATATTTTTAGGCCCCGGCACCCAGACAGAGGAGAGAGGTCCAATAGTAGAGAATCAGGCTTCATGTCATAGCAGAGAATCATGCTTCATGTCACCCAACACTCGAACAGGCCACTGTCAGATATTTTTAGGCCCCGGCACCCAGACAGAGGAGAGAGGTCTCATAGCAGAGATTCAGGCTTCATGTCATAGCAGAGAATCAGGCTTCATGTCACCCAACACTGGAACAGGCCACTGTCAGATATTTTTAGGCTCCGGCACCCAGACAGAGGAGAGTTTCATTCAACTTTGGGTTGCCCCGCAATATAATGGTAAAATGAAAATAAAAAAAAGATTGAATGAGGCAGTGCCCTGGAGTACAATAATATATGGTTAAGGGGAGGTAGTTATAAATGTCTAATCTGCACAAGGGATAGACAGGTCCTGTGGGATCCATGCTTGGTTCATTTTTATGAACGTTAGCTTGTCCACATTGGCTGTAGACAGGCGGCTGCGTTTTTTCTGTAATGACGCCCCCTGCCATGCTGAATACACGTTCAGACAAAACGCTGGCCGCCGGGCAGGCCAGCACCTCCAAGGCATAAAAGGCTAGCTCTGGCCACGTGGACAATTTGGAGACCCAGAACTTGAATGGGGCCGAACCATCAGTCAGTACGTGGAGGGGTGTGCACACGTACTGTTCCACCATGTTAGTGAAATGTTGCCTCCTGCTAACACGTTCCGTATCAGGTGGTGGTGCAGTTAGCTGTGGCGTGGTGACAAAACTTTTTCACATCCCTGCCATGCTAACCCTGCCCTCAGAGGAGCTGGCCGTGACACAGCTGCGTTGGCGACCTCTTGCTCCTCCTCTGCCTTCGCCTTGGGCTTCCACTTGTTCCCCTGTGACATTTAAGATTGCTCTCAGTAGCGCGTCTTCCAACGTGCGCTTGTACTCGCGCATCTTCCTATCACGCTCCAGTGCGGGAAGTAAGGTGGGCACATTGTCTTTGTATCGGGGATCCAGCAGGGTGGCAACCCAGTAGTCCGCACACGTTAAAATGTGGGCAACTCTTCTGTCGTTGCGCAGGCACTGCAGCATGTAGTCGCTCATGTGTGCCAGGCTGCCCAGAGGTAAGGACAAGCTGTCCTCTGTGGGAGGCGTATCGTCATCGTCCTGCGTTTCCCCCCAGCCACGCACCAGTGATGGGCCCGAGCTGCGTTGGGTGCCACCCCGCTGTGAACATGCTTCATCCTCATCCTCCTCCACCTCCTCCTCATCCTCGTCCTCCTCGTCCTCCAGTAGTGGGCCCTGTCTGGCCACATTTGTACCTGGCCTCTGCTGTTGCAAAAAACCTCCCTCTGAGTCACTTCGAAGAGACTCCCCTGAAAGTGCTAAAAATGACCCCTCTTCCTCCTCCTCCTCCTCCTGGGCCACCTCCTCTTCCATTATCGCCCTAAGTGTTTTCTCAAGGAGACATAGAAGTGGTATTGAAATGCTGATAACGGCGTCATCGCCACTGGCCATGTTGGTGGAGTACTCGAAACAGCGCAACAGGGCACACAGGTCTCGCATGGAGGCCCAGTCATTGGTGGTGAAGTGGTGCTGTTCCGCAGTGCGACTGACCCGTGCGTGCTGCAGCTGAAACTCCACTATGGCCTGCTGCTGCTCGCACAGTCTGTCCAGCATGTGCAAGGTGGAGTTCCACCTGGTGGGCATGTCGCATATGAGGCGGTGAGCGGGAAGGCGAAGTTACGCTGTAGCGCAGACAGGTGAGCAGCGCAGGATGTGAACGCCGGAAGCGTGCACAGACGGCCCGCACTTTATGCAGCAGCTCTGACATGTCGGGGTAGTTGTGAATGAATTTCTGCACCACCAAATTCAGCACATGCGCCAGGCAAGGGATGTGCGTCAAACCGGCTAGTCCCAGAGCTGCAACGAGATTTCGCCCATTATCGCATACCGCCAGGCCGGGCTTGAGGCTCACCGGCAGCAACCACTTGTCGGTCTGTTGTTCTATACCCCGCCACAACTCCTGTGCGGTGTGGGGCCTGTCCCCCAAACATATGAGTTTCAGAATGGCCTGCTGACGTTTACCCCGGGCGGTGCTGAAGTTGGTGGTGAAGGTGTGTGGCTGACTGGATGAACAGGTGGAAGAAGAGGAGGAGGAAGCTGAGTAGGATGAGGAGGAGACAGGACGCAAAGAATGTTGCCCTGCGATCCTTGGCGGCGGAAGGACGTGCGCCAAACAGCTCTCCGCCTGGGGCCCAGCCGCCACTACATTTACCCAGTGTGCAGTTAGGGAGATATAGTGTCCCTGGCCGTGCTTACTGGTCCACGTATCTGTGGTTAGGTGGACTTTGCCACAGATGGCGTTGAGCAGTGCACACTTGATTTTATCGGATACTTGGTTGTGCAGGGAAGGCACGGCTCTCTTGGAGAAGTAGTGCCGGCTGGGAACAACATACTGTGGGACAGCAAGTGACATGAGCTGTTTGAAGCTGTCTGTGTCCACCAGCCTAAATGACAGCATTTCATAAGCCAGTAGTTTAGAAATGCTGGCATTCAGGGCCAGGGATCGAGGGTGGCTAGGTGGGAATTTACGCTTTCTCTCAAATGTTTGTGAGATGGAGAGCTGAACGCTGCCGTGTGACATGGTTGAGATGCTTGGTGACGCAGGTGGTGGTGTTGGTGGTACATCCCATGTTTGCTGGGCGGCAGGTGCCAACGTTCCTCCAGAGGCAGAGGAAGAGGCCGAGGCGGCGGCAGCCGCAGAAGAGTCTGAGGCGGCAGCAGCAGAAGAGGTAGCAGGGGGAGCCTGAGTGACTTCCTTGTTTTTAAGGTGTTTACTCCACTGCAGTTCATGCTTTGCATGCAGGTGCCTGGTCATGCAGGTTGTGCTAAGGTTCAGAACGTTAATGCCTCGCTTCAGGCTCTGATGGCACAGCGTGCAAACCACTCGGGTCTTGTCGTCAGCACATTGTTTGAAGAAGTGCCATGCCAGGGAACTCCTTGAAGCTGCCTTTGGGGTGCTCGGTCCCAGATGGCGGCGGTCAGTAGCAGGCGGAGTCTCTTGGCGGGGGGTGTTCTGCTTTTGCCCACTGCTCCCTCTTTGTCTTTTACTACGCTGTTGGCTCGGTCTCACCACTACCTCTTCCTCCGAACTGTGAAAGTCAGTGGCACGACCTTCATTCCATGTGGGGTCTAGGACCTCATCGTCCCCTGAATCGTCTTCCACCCAGTCTTGATCCCTGACCTCCTGTTCAGTCTGCACACTGCAGAAAGACGCAGCAGTTGGCACCTGTGTTTCGTCATCATCAGAGACGTGCTGAGGTGGTATTCCCATGTCCTCATCATCAGGAAACATAAGTGGTTGTGCGTTAGTGCATTCTATGTCTTCCACCGCTGGGGAAGGGCTAAATGGATGCCCTTGGGAAACCCTGCCAGCAGAGTCTTCAAACAGCATAAGAGACTGCTGCATAACTTGAGGCTCAGACAGTTTCCCTGATATGCATGGGGGTGATGTGACAGACTGATGGGCTTGGTTTTCATGCGCCATCTGTGCGCTTTCTGCAGAAGACTGGGTGGGAGATAATGTGAACGTGCTGGATGCACTGTCGGCCACCCAATTGACTAATGCCTGTACCTGCTCAGGCCTTACCATCTTTAGAACGGCATTGGGCCCCACCAAATATGGCTGTAAATTCTGGTGGCTACTGGGACCTGAGGTAGTTGGTACACTAGGACGTGTGGCTGTGGCAGAACGGCCACATCCTCTCCCAGCACCAGAGGGTCCACTAACACCACCACGACCATGTCCACGTCCGCGTCCGCTTCCCTTACTAGATGTTTTCCTCATTGTTACCGTTCACCACAATAAGAAAAATATTATTCGGGCCAATGTATTGAATTCAAATTCAGGCTTTTTTTTACAGACACCTAACACTATCTGGCTATCTATTTAGGTACCGTATTACACTAATACAGGCACACCAGTAATGACAGATTTAGCTGAATATAAATTTGAGGCCTATTATTTAGGCGCTGGGTGACAGGTATACGTTTACGGACAAAATTAGACTTGGATCTGCACTGTAGCGTGTGTGTGAAGTTCTTGAGAATTACCCTATCAGCACCTTGAATCTAATATACCCTTTTAGGGATAGATTTAAAGTAGGCCTGATACAGCAGAAACCACTAATTTTGAGAATTGCAAAATTGGGAATTGTATTTCAACCCAGAACAAAAACTGTGCTTTGACGGACACTAAATAACTTGACCAGCTAAAGCAGTAATGACAGATTTGGATGAATATAAATGTGAGGCCTATTTTTTAGACGCTGGGTGACAGGTATACGTTTAATCACAGAATTAGACTTGGATCTGCACTGTAGCATGTGTGTGAAGTTCTTGAGAATTACCCTATCAGCAGCTTGAATCTAATATACCCTTTTAGGGATAGATTTAAAGTAGGCCTGATACAGCAGAAACCACTAATTTTGAGAATTGCAAAATTGGGAATTGTATTTCAACCCAGAACAAAAACTGTGCTTTGACGGACACTAAATAACTTGACCAGCTAAAACAGTAATGACAGATTTGGATGAATATAAATGTGAGGCCTATTTTTTAGGCGCTGGGTGACAGGTATACGTTTAATCACAGAATTAGACTTGGATCTGCACTGTAGCGTGTGTGTGAAGTTCTTGAGAATTACCCTATCAGCACCTTGAATCTAATATACCCTTTTAGGGATAGATTTAAAGTAGGCCTGATACAGCAGAAACCACTAATTTTGAGAATTGCAAAATTGGGAATTGTATTTCAACCCAGAACAAAAACTGTGCTTTGACGGACACTAAATAACTTGACCAGCTAAAACAGTAATGACAGATTTGGATGAATATAAATGTGAGGCCTATTTTTTAGGCGCTGGGTGACAGGTATACTGTAACGGACCGTTTCAGCAGACAAGGGGTTAAAATCCGTTTAGGCGATAAGCCCCTTTCTGAGAGACAGGCACAGCTACTGCAGGATACACCAAACTCCCGAACTGGATACAAAGTAGCACTCCAAACTGGAACCTCACGAATAGCTGCTAGCAGACAAACAGGAATCTTACACTTCTGGCAATCGGTCCTCTAACAGCATACAGTGAATCCCCCCAATAACGAGACAAGGCTCCGTGTTGAGGGTCAAGCAGTGGTCTGACTGTACTTCACGTACAGCCTCTTTTATTCATAAACCACAAACATAGTACTGCCCACAGGGGTTTGAAATACAACCAATCAGTAATTTACAACACATACAATGTAACTACAGCAACCAATCGTTCACGCCCCCAGAGGACCAGAATGAAGACTGTGACATAGAACAACATATCCCCACAATGCATCATGGTTCCCTCCTCTCTGTCCCGGAGACAATCTGAAGAGCAATCCAATTATCTCTTAGGACAAAAGGGAGATCGCCAATACACATGTGAGGACAACAGAACAGACATCACCATTTTAAACACACAATGGCACAATAGAAACACACCCGCATATTCCTCCCAAGCTGACAAGTTACACTTATTATAAATTGTTACAACTTTGTGAGTTTACATTGGCCATACATATAACTTACATTAATTTAAACAGTATAACTTGGGGACAAACCTATCCAAAATTCACTTGAATAGGTTCAGGGGTTTAAAAGTTAGTATATGGCCCATAATCCAGGGGCAAGAGGCCAGCAGCCAGTCCTCTCAAAAACCCAGTGGCGAGGTTGGTTTCGCCACACATCTTTCCCCCCAGGGAAGACTAACCAGATACCTGACCTCACGCCGGTCGGTACCTGAGTTAGTCTGGCAGCCCACCCACAACCCAATACTGGACCTGTTGAATTCAGTAGCCTGTCTCTGTCCAGTGAGTCCACCAAGGTTATGTTGGAAGCTGGTACTCCCGGTCTCTGTGTTGCTCCCTGGCTTGGAGTGGAGGTTGCTTTGTGGGCAGGGATCAGCGGTACTCTGCCCTGGTGCCAGCGCTACCACGGAAGAAGCCTGGTTGGAGCCTTGCTGTTGGAGGGGGAGACCGACTGTCTCTACCCCCTGTGCTGTAAGTGCAGAGACCACGGTCCCATCTGCACTGTTGTGGGGCTTACTGTCTCCCCCTGGTGCGTTAAGCTGCCGCTGGGGAGAGGGGGTAACGAGCTCCTCTCCCATACATACTTCCAGCCGCTGTGGAGGGCGACCGACCGTCTCCGCTCCCAATACAGTGTCCTGCTGCTGGGGAAAGGAGACTGGGCTCTCTATTCCCTGCTGGACACTCTGCCGCTGGGGAATGGAGACTGGGCTCCCAATTCCCAAAAAATCACTCTGCTGCTGGGGGGCAGGAACAACTACCTCTGCCCCCTGTAACTCAGCCTGCCGCTGGGGAGGGAGGACGCTGCTCTCCTCTCCCTGCACTTCACACTGCCTTCCCGGCATATCACTCTGCTGCTGGGGGGCAGGAACAACTACCTCTGCCCCCTGTAACTCAGCCTGCCGCTGGGGAGGGAGGACGCTGCTCTCCTCTCCCTGCACTTCACACTGCCGCTGGGGAATGGAGACTGGGCTCCCAATTCCCTGCAGGACCGGTGGAGAGACCTCGGTCCCATCTCTACCGGCCACCTGGGGTCCTTCCCAGTAACACTCTACAATATCTGCCCAGCTGAATGGGTCTGGATCTGGGTCTGTCACCTTACCGTCCTGCTAAGCCTTCTCAATGGAGTGGAAGAGATCTCGGTAGTCCTGCTCCAGTTCCCACTCCAGGGTTGCTAGGTGAGCCAGGTCTTGCTCTACCTCATGGGGGTCATCCCACTCATGCCTAGCCTCCCTCTCATAGAAAATGTCCTGAAGTCTGGACTGTACAGGGCTCCCGAAGTCAGGCTCTGCAAAGGACTCCCATAACAAGCCAGGACCATAAAACTCCTCTCCCTCTGGCTTGTCATGTTCGGCTGTCCAGGGTATATACTGTGCCATATACCACCAAAGCGCCTGGTAGGCATCCTCCAGCCATAGCTCCTGCCATACCCGGTGCTCTAGTTCCTTCACCCATTCCTCCAGGGGCTGCTCTCCCAGGAAGGGCATCCGCAGGGCCACTTGCTTCTGCAACCGCTGCTCTTCACTGGGGAGACTCTCACCCCGCTGGTATTGTAGATTATCCAGGGCCTGGTACCAGATGCCTTTCCTTAATGCATCCCGGCCATCCAGGTCCTCCTCCTCGTATAACACTGCTGGTTCCATCCTGCTGCTGTCAGGGACGCTGTACTGGGACATGCGTTGTCCTTAAATTGTAGAATCCACAAAAATGGTGTCTCCTGTAGCTGTCCTTCTGGCTGTAGGAACGATTCCGCTGCTTGCCACCAATGTAACGGACCGTTTCAGCAGACAAGGGGTTAAAATCCGTTTAGGCGATAAGCCCCTTTCTGAGAGACAGGCACAGCTACTGCAGGATACACCAAACTCCCGAACTGGATACAAAGTAGCACTCCAAACTGGAACCTCACGAATAGCTGCTAGCAGACGAACAGGAATCTTACACTTCTGGCAATCGGTCCTCTAACAGCATACAGTGAATCCCCCCAATAATGAGACAAGGCTCCGTGTTGAGGGTCAAGCAGTGGTCTGACTGTACTTCACGTACAGCCTCTTTTATTCATAAACCACAAACATAGTACTGCCCACAGGGGTTTGAAATACAACCAATCAGTAATTTACAACACATACAATGTAACTACAGCAACCAATCGTTCACGCCCCCAGAGGACCAGAATGAAGACTGTGACATAGGACAACATATCCCCACAATGCATCATGGTTCCCTCCTCTCTGTCCCGGAGACAATCTGAAGAGCAATCCAATTATCTCTTAGGACAAAAGGGAGATCGCCAATACACATGTGAGGACAACAGAACAGACATCACCATTTTAAACACACAATGGGACAATGGCACAATAGAAACACACCCGCATATTCCTCCCAAGCTGACAAGTTACACTTATTATAAATTGTTACAACTTTGTGAGTTTACATTGGCCATACATATAACTTACATCAATTTAAACAGTATAACTTGGGGACAAACCTATCCAAAATTCACTTGAATAGGTTCAGGGGTTTAAAAGTTAGTATATGGCCCATAATCCAGGGGCAAGAGGCCAGCAGCCAGTCCTCTCCAAAACCCAGTGGCGAGGTTGGTTTTGCCACATATACGTTTAATCACAGAATTAGACTTGGATCTGCACTGTAGCGTGTGTGTGAAGTTCTTGAGAATTACCCTATCAGCACCTTGAATCTAATATACCCTTTTAGGGATAGATTCAAAGTAGGCCTGATACAGCAGAAACCACTAATTTTGAGAATTGCAAAATTGGGAATTGTATTTCAACCCAGAACAAAAACTGTGCTTTGACGGACACTAAATAACTTGACCAGCTAAAGCAGTAATGACAGATTTGGATGAATATAAATGTGAGGCCTATTTTTTAGGCGATGGGTGACAGGTATACGTTTAATCACAGAATTAGACTTAGATCTGCACTGTAGCGTGTGTGTGAAGTTCTTCAGAATTGCCCTATCAGCACCTTGAATCTAATATACCCTTTTAGGGATAGATTTAAAGTAGGCCTGATACAGCAGAAACCACTAATTTTGAGAATTGCAAAATTGGAAATTGTATTTCAACCCAGAACAAAAACTGTGCTTTGACGGACACTAAATAACTTGACCAGCTAAAGCAGTAATGACAGATTTGGATGAATATAAATGTGAGGCCTATTTTTTAGGTGCTGGGTGACAGGCTCAACTTGCCCCTGATGTAGTATATGGCCAAAAAATAACCACACTATTGATGGTTAAATGCACTTGATGACAGCTTGACCCTGATGTAGGATATAGCCAAAGAATTACCACACTATTGATGGTTAAATGCACTTGGGTGACAGGCTCAGCTTGCCCCTGATGTAGTATATGGCCAAAAAATAACCACACTATTGATGGTTAAATGCACTTCGTGACAGGCTCAACTTGCCCCTGATGTAGTATATGGCCAAAAAATAACCACACTATTGATGGTTAAATGCACTTGATGAAAGCTTGACCCTGATGTAGGATATAGCAAAAAATAACCACACTATTGATGGTTAAATGCACTTGGGTGACAGGCTCAGCTTGCCCCTGATGTAGTATATGGCCAAAAAATAACCACACTATTGATGGTTAAATGCACTTGATGAAAGCTTGACCGTGATGTAGGATATAGCAAAAAATAACCACACTATTGATGGTTAAATGCACTTGGGTGACAGGCTCAGCTTGCCCCTGATGTAGTATATGGCCAAAAAATAACCACACTATTGATGGTTAAATGCACTTGATGAAAGCTTGACCCTGATGTAGGATATAGCAAAAAATAACCACACTATTGATGGTTAAATGTACTTGGTGGCAGCTTCTGCTGGCCACCACAAGCCACAAAATGGCCGCCGATCACCCCAGAAAAAAGTGACTGAAAAACGCTCTGGGCAGCCTAAAAACACTGAGCAATTGAATAGCAGCAGTTCAATGATCCACAGCTGTAGATCGATCACTGAATGAAGTCTTTTGGAGGAGTTAATCACTGCCTAATCTCGCCCTAACGTCGCAGCTGCAACCTCTCCCTACACTTGTATCAGCAGAGTGACGTGCAGCGCTACGTGACCCAAGCTTATATAGAGGCTGGGTCACATGCTACACTGGCCAATCACAGCCATGCCAATAGTAGGCATGGCTGTGATGGCGTCTTGGGGCAAGTAGTATGATGCTTGTTGATTGGCTGCTTTGCAGCCTTTCAAAAAGCACCAAGAAAGCGCCGAACACCGAACTCAAACCCGGACTTTTACGAAAATGTTCGGGTTCGGGTCCGTGTCACGGACACCCCAAAATTCGGTACGAACCCGAACTATACAGTTCGGGTTCGCTCATCCCTACTTAAGATCTAAGTTCAGTAGCGAGATAGGTCTATAGCTACACATTGTTTTGGGTCTTTCCCTTCTTTGTGTATCAGTGTGATATATGCTTCTAATGCTTGCTTTGGGATATGAGATCCCCGTAGGTATGCATTACAAGTGTCTGAGAAGGAAGTATAATAAGCGCAAGGTAGCCCGTCCGTGCCAGGGGCCTTGGATTTAGGACATCTTTTCAGGGTGGACTGGACCTCATTCAGAGTGAAAGGCTTGATCAAATCAGTGTGAGCAGAGGGTGGGAGAGTAGGTAATTTAATACGGAAAAGAAACAGGTCTATATGTTTGGACTTATCCTGTGTCTCATTTCTTGCTGTGTGGGAATTAAGTTGGTATAGTGAGGTATAAAAGGCTATAAATTACCTTTCTATTTGTGAGCTATCAGATGATACTTCTCCAGGTCTTGTTTTAATTTCTATTATTTGGGTTCTGGGTTTCCTTCTTTTGATGAGAGACAAAGAAGGAAACCCATCATTTGATCATAAGTTTGGACGCTTTTTGTCGCCATGAGCATAAAAGGAATGCTTGACAGACATGTAAATTTTTGCTGAATTTTTGTTGAGTATGTCTCTAAGTTGAAAGCGAGCAGATGCTAGTTGTTGGAGATGAGAGGATGCAAGGGATTGTTTATGGGTTTGTTCAAGTTCCTCGATCTCTTTTTGTAAGTTTGAGATCTTTTGATCTCTTTGTTTTTTGTGGTATGAGCCGAGGGATATAAATTCACCTCGTATCGTGGCCTTATGAGCCTCCCATGTCATGGGAACAGAGATGTCGTTGCTTCGATTTTGTCTGAAGAAAAGGTCTAGACGGGCATTTGTTTTAGTGTGAACTTGAGGAATGGAGAGTAGTGTTTCATTGAGACGCCAGGGTGGTTTGGTATTTATGGGGGTCTGTAGTTTGAAAATCAGTTCTATTGGGGAGTGATCTGAGTGAATACTTGAGCGAATTGTTGATGATAGTACCTTATTAAAAGAAAACTTTTGAGTGAAAAAATAGTCTATTCTATGGTAGGAATTGTGAGGGGCTGAGTATAGTGTATAGTCTCTTCCTGTGGGGTTGAAGAAACGCCATGTGTCTGTTAGTGAGAGAAATTGTAATGACTTTTTAATATGTCTAAGGGCTTTGTATGAGAGTGGCGATTTCCCAGAGGTAGTGTCGATGAGGGGTGCTAGTGCTACGTTAAAGTCTCCTCCTACAATTAGATCACCCTGTTTGAGCCTGTCTAAGAGTGCCAGTGAGGTGCGGAGCCAGGGGGCCTGTTGGGTGTTTGGCGCATAAAGATTTGCTAAAGTGACTAAAGATCCTTCTAGTTTCCCAATGAGGACCTCTTTTCTACCCTCTGAGTATATATATGAGTCTATAAGATCAAAGAAGATGTGTTTTGCGAATGCTATAGAGACTCCTCTGGAGTTTTTGTTGGGGGGTATGGTATGGGTTATCTTCACCATTAGATCAACTCCATAGTTGCTAATTGATCTCTTAACATTACTTTGACTGCTTCTAATCTTTTTCCTTCTTCATTATTCCTTCCTTTTTCCCACTTTTCTTCAATTTTTCCCAATTTTCTAATTTTTTCATTTTCTCATTTTTTCTCATTTCTTCTATTTTTTCCACTTGTATCAATTGTTTCTACTTTTTCCTTCTTTTTCATTTTTTTCATTTTCATTCTTTTCACAATTTTTCATTTTTATGAATTTTTTTATGAATTTTTAATTAGTTCTTTTCATTTTCTTCATTTTTTTCGTTTTTTTCAACTCTTGCCACCTTTTTTCATTGATCTATCCTTTTTTCTATATACATATCCTGTAGATTCCATATAGGGTGTATGTCTACGATACGTTATTTATACACACAAGCAATGTATTTGAATTGATTGCTAGTTCTATTTGATATTAACCTATGCATATATCTTCTTCTTCCTATAGATAGCCTAGTCCATATAACCTGGTGCCGAATATAATATAAATTAGTATCCTTTATATCACCATTGGTAGGTACAAATTTGCTATAGTATTTGTTTTACCGTTTGTACTATATAGTATACAATACGTAGGCTTGACATACAGATTAGATTAGACCATCAGTACTAACTAACCTAATGCGCACGCGTTAGTATATCGGGACAGCGTCATTATACCTGGATCCGCCCTGCTTTCTTTAGCTATTTCAGAGTGAGGCTTGACACGCACCGGCGCCTAACATACACAAAATCCGGTCTATCTAGCCGCAAGTGAGAAGTGAGGCTTCAGACGCATCTCGGCGGCTCTGCGCATGCGCGGCGTCCGGAAAAACTTCCGGCCCGCGCTCGCTATCTAGGCCCCATTCATAGTCTAAGCAGGCACCATTATCACTATCAGCAGCACGGAATCTGCTTCTACTAAACCTGTGCCTGCTATCCATACAGTTCCTTAAGCGGTACCAGGTAACTATATTTTACTACAACATATTTTATGTGCATGCATATTCTACTTCTACTTAACCTGTCCTACCTACTCTGTCTTTCATATCTTCACTTGCGATAGTTGTCATTACCATATCCTATACTACTGTATCCACCTGTGCCTGCATAGTTAGGTTATTTTCATATATTCCACATGGGACAATTGCTCTGTATTGCTCACACTAGGATATCCATCTGTACGTTAACCGATATGTATATTTAACTTTGGACCTAGTACTGTGTAACATATTGCTTTATGTTCTAACTCGCCAATTCGATCTGGGTGGATCAAAATATGTCTCTTTTTATATATATACTGAGTTTGTTTTCTTCTTTAATGGCGGATCCATCCAGATATGTTCCACCTATGAATTTCAGCCTATGAGGTGTTTTATTCAGACCCAGATACATATGACTATTAATATGTAATATTATGTATATACTACTGTCTCACCACGATCATGATATCTGACACTATATAATGTACCCTCCAGGGACGTGCACAGACATTTTGAAGGGCAGGGGCTTAAAAAAAAAAAAAAGGGCACTTGACAAAAATCGAAAAAGTGTTTGTACCACAAAGCTTAGTTGCTTTCTAAAAGTCTTTCCTTGTTCTCCATAAATGTATAGATACAGTAATAATGCATATTCCTTTATTTTTTGTCAATTCTTTTTATTTATTTTTTTGTATATGCAAAAAGAAAAAGGTACATACAGATATGAAATCACAATGTGCAGTCCAATACAATTGAGGCGACTCAGAGTATGCAAATATCACGGTCCAAGCAAAGTAACAATATTATCAGGATCTGCTGATCTAACTTATCACGCCAAGAGAATCTTGTGTCCCAAATCTTGGCCAGGTTCTCTGGGTGTCGGATAACCCCCTGACCAAGGTCCACCGAACTGCTCATCGGGGTTGGTGCCATACTGGAGGGAGCACAGTATGGGTAATGGTCTGTAATTTAGTTCTATGTGTTTTAGCACTTTATATGCGATTCATATATGGAATGATCTGCTGTTGCCCACTGTGTTTTCCGTCCATGTTGAGTTCGCCTTTTCCCTGTACTACTTATTTTTCAATTTATTTTATGTATTGTTCTTGGTAAATAAAGGATTTATTTATGTGAGTGGTCTGGTACTTATTTTTTTTTTTTTTTTGTGTAAGGTGTGTCAGATAACAAACTGATGACCATTAATAGTGGTCATAAGAAGTCCCAATGGTAAAAGCCACCTCATAGATAGTCTTCTTGCACTGAGTTCCCTCAGCGCACCGGTGTTCTTGTAAGATCTGCTGCCCATACAGATGACGTGCTCTCGTCAATTCCAGTCTGTCCGTCACACCTGTAATGGAGGTGTGTCTCCATGCTAGCTTACTCATCCGCTGTGAGGAGAGGGTTTGGCAGTGGGTGTGGTCACAGACAAGTTGGCACATTTTCACATGCAGTGAGCGGCTGGCACACGCAGGTGCCGGATTCAAATGGTCTCAAAACGTGCTTCAGCCACAGACATCGCTCAGGTGTATGAGCAGCTGTATGAAAGCCACAGACATAGCTTAGGTATATGCGCAGCTATATAGGAAAGACTGTATGGGGCTACAAAGGGGATCGCATACACAACTGTATTGTCAGGGATTGGACTGCCTGTATGGGACTAAAGGGGATGTGCAGGGCCAGCTCATGATAACGGGGATAGCACTGGCTGTTAAAATGGGCTGCCCCTGCACGTCCCCTTCAGCCCCATACAGCCAGTGCTATCTCCGTTATGATGAGATGCCTGCATGGTTAAAACCAGGTACCAAACAACAAGATACAACACATTACCCAGATGTTGAAAGTTTTACACCTGAGAGCACGGTAGAGATCCTTCAAGCAACAAATGAATTACAGAAGAGGTCGTACAGCAGGAGAATTATAGGTAAGCAATTAGAAAAAGGCACGTGAGAAAATAAAAGAACATGCAGAGTCAGAGCATGGTGTGATGGAACACATACAAAAAGATAGCTTTACAATCAGCTTTTGACGTATCTGATGCTTTAGGCAAGGCAAAAAGGGAGAGAGAGAAGCAACAAAACAGAGAACTCTTGACCCGATTAATTGATATAACCCTATATCTTGCACGGCAGGGGAAGGCTTTTAGGGGTGATGACGAGTCTGACACAAGTAGAAACCAGGGCAACTTCCTTGAACTTGTAAAAATGTTTAGCCAGTACGATAGCGTACTTAAGCTCCATTTGGAAAATTTAAAATGCCAGAAAATAGGTAAAAATAGGTGTCAGGTTTCACTCCTCTCAAATAGGACACAAAATGATCTTATCAAAGCACTGGCCACATTCACAAAACGAGAGATTAGGAAAGAAATAGAGGAGGCCACTATATATTCAGTTCTTATAGATGAAACTACTGACGTATCTCACTGTGAGCAGGTGTCTATTGTGGTGCGTTATGTGTACCAAATGGAAATCAAAGAGCGCTTCCTCCAGGTCTGTAATGTGGCAAAAACTACAGGTGAGGAGATGGAGAAAACTGTTCTTGACTTGCTAAAGAACAACAATCTACAGATAGAAAACATGCATGGTCAAGGCTATGACGGTGCTGCCAATATGAGTGGTCAATACAAAGGTCTGCAGTCTAGAATATTGCAACACAACAACAAGGCTCTATATGTTCACTGCCAAGCCCACTTCCTAAATTTGGTCCTAGTTGAAGCTGCCAAATCAAGCATCCACTTCATTACCTTTTTCAACCTGGTACAGAAGCTTTATGTGTTTCTCACCAGCTCTACAAAACGGCACACTGCATTTGTGAAATGTCAAGAAGCCTTGCACCCTGGAGAGCGTGTAATTCAACTGCAAAAGCTCTCAGACACGCGTTGGGCATGTAGAGAAAAAGCCCTAAAGGCCCTCCTTAAAGTTATAAGTTCAGTGGTCAAAGTCCTGACTGATATTACACAGCAGGAGCCTCCTGATACTGCTGCTGGAGATGCCAGAATGTACCTTAAAGCCATAGACTTTGAGTTTTTGCTTTGCCTTGAAATAGCCAGTCCAGTCTTTGAAGTCACTGCACTTGCCTCTGATGCTCTACAGAATTCTGATATAGATCTGTCCACACAGCATATGCTGTTGTCAATGGAGTCAAGGACACCTTGTCCAACCTCAGGACAGAACAGCAGTTTGGAAAATTGTTTAAGAGTGCCTGTGAAAAGGCAGAAGCCGCTGGGATCAGTATTCCCATTGCCCCCCCAGGACAGCAAAGACAGAGGAGGGTGCCTGCAAAATATTCCCATAGTACCCACACAGCCATAGAGAGCCACTCCTTCCAGTCCCTAGAAGACTACTATAGAGTGAAGGTATACTATACATTCATTGATGTTCTTTCTCAGGAGCTAGAGAGAAGATTTAGGGGAGATGGCGAGACACAGTCTAATAAAATACTAAGTGCACTTCACAGTTTGACAAAGCCCAACAAATGGATAGGCAAAGAGATAATAGGGCCTGACTCTCTTGAGGCCATTCACACACTATGTGAATTCTATGGAGGTGAAGAGCAAAAGTTAAAAACAGAGCTCAGGGTCTTTTATGCCTCTTTCCAGGACACATCCACTGTGAAGGATATCTTAAAAACTCTTAGAGACAACAATGGTCAGGATATCTTTCCAACACTGGTGAAAATGATAACAACCTATGCAACAATTCCTGTGTCAACAGCAACAGTGGAGAGGTCCTTCTCCAAGCTCAAGCTGGTAAAAGATACACTGAGAAACCTTTGTTCAGAGGAGAGGCTTTCTGACCTCCTACTCCTGGCTATTGAGAAAGACATTCCCATAAACCACAGTGAAGTTGTCAACATATACAGGGATATGGCCCCCCGAAGGTTGCTGCTGTAAGGGAGAAATGACCAGAGAATGCAAGCGATGGTGAGTAGGAAACAGTTGTGTGTGTGCGAATGAGAAGTGTTTTCTTGAACAATACAACTAATTCTTTTTTATTGTCAGTTTTTCCACAGGAAAGTTTAATATTTTGACAGTTCCAAAGTTTGATTTCAAGGAATATATATTGGAACATATAGTACATATATAAAAGATTTCTGTGTTTAAACAACAATATTTCAGGACTAATGTTAAAAATATTTATTGTGAATATAAAAAAAAAAGGATTTCCTAGCGGAGCTATTTGAGAAATACCAGGGTGTAAAACTTTTAATGATATCATAATAAAATAGACTGGTACAGCTGGCTGTAGCGTGGCTCACCCCTTGTGTGAGCGCGCGCTTTGTAAGGCTGGGAATGCGGGGACAGGCCAGTGACGTCAGGGGGAGTTGTCTGTAGCCGGCAGTGCTGTAGTGCCGGTGTTCTTGTAAGATCTGCTGCCCATACAGATGACGTGCTCTTGTCAATTCCAGTCTGTCCGTCACACCTGTAATGGAGGTGTGTCTCCATGCTAGCTTACTCATCCGCTGTGAGGAGAGGGTTTGGCAGTGGGTGTGGTCACAGACAAGTTGGCACGTTTTCACATGCAGTGAGCGGCTGGCACACGCAGGCGCCAGATTCAAACGGTCTCAAAAAGCGCTTCGGCCACAGACATCGCTCAGGTGTATGAGCAGCTGTATGTAAGCCACAGACATATCTTAGGTGTATGAGCAGCTATATAGGAAAGACTGTATGGGGCTACAAAGGGGATCGCATACAACTGTATTGTCGGGGATCGCACTGGCTGTATGGGGCTTAAGGGGGCTTGCAGGGGCAGCTCATTTTGGAAGCCAGTGCTATCCCCATTATCATAAGCTGCCACTGCGCGTCCCCTTCAACCCCATACAGCCAGTGTGATTGCCTGTGTAGCCACATATCCCCGACAATACACCTGTATGCGATCCCCTGTGTAGACCCATATCCCCATTCCCCAACAATACACCAGTATGCTATCCCCGATTCCCCTGTGTAGACCCATATCCCCAACAATACACCAGTATGCTATCCCCGATTCCCCTGTGTAGACCCATATCCCCAACAATACACCAGTATGCTATCCCCGATTCCCCTGTGTAGACCCATATCCCATTTCCTACTCACCATCACTTGCATTCTCTAGTAATTTCTCCCTTACAGCAGCAACCTTCGGGGGGCCATATCCCTGTATATGTTGACAACTTCACTGTGGTTTAAGGGAATGTCTTTCTCAATAGCCAGGAGTAGGAGGTCAGAAAGCCTCTCCTCTGAACAAAGGTTTCTCAGTGTATCTTTTACCAGCTTGAGCTTGGAGAAGGACCTCTCCACTGTTGCTGTTGACACAGGAATTGTTGCATAGGTTGTTATCATTTTCACCAGAGTTGGAAAGATATCCTGACCATTGTTGTCTCTAAGAGTTTTTAAGATATCCTTCACAGTGGATGTGTCCTGGAAAGAGGCATAAAAGACCCTGAGCTCTGTTTTTAACTTTTGCTCTTCACCTCCATAGAATTCACATAGTGTGTGAATGGCCTCAAGAGAGTCAGGCCCTATTATCTCTTTGCCTATCCATTTGTTGGGCTTTGTCAAACTGTGAAGTGCACTTAGTATTTTATTAGACTGTGTCTCGCCATCTCCCCTAAATCTTCTCTCTAGCTCCTGAGAAAGAACATCAATGAATGTATAGTATACCTTCACTCTATAGTAGTCTTCTAGGGACTGGAAGGAGTGGCTCTCTATGGCTGTGTGGGTACTATGGGAATATTTTGCAGGCACCCTCCTCTGTCTTTGCTGTCCTGGGGGGGCAATGGGAATACTGATCCCAGCGGCTTCTGCCTTTTCACAGGCACTCTTAAACAATTTTCCAAACTGCTGTTCTGTCCTGAGGTTGGACAAGGTGTCCTTGACTCCATTGACAACAGCATATGCTGTGGACAGATCTATATCAGAATTCTGTAGAGCATCAGAGGCAAGTGCAGTGACTTCAAAGACTGGACTGGCTATTTCAAGGCAAAGCAAAAACTCAAAGTCTATGGCTTTAAGGTACATTCTGGCATCTCCAGCAGCAGTATCAGGAGGCTCCTGCTGTGTAATATCAGTCAGGACTTTGACCACAGAACTTATAACTTTAAGGAGGGCCTTTAGGGCTTTTTCTCTACATGCCCAACGCGTGTCTGAGAGCTTTTGTAGTTGAAATACACGCTCTCCAGGGTGCAAGGCTTCTTGACATTTCACAAATGCAGTGTGCCGTTTTGTAGAGCTGGTGAGAAACACATAAAGCTTCTGTACCAGGATGAAAAAGGTAATGAAGTGGATGCTTGATTTGGCAGCTTCATCTAGGACCAAATTTAGGCAGTGGGCTTGGCAGTGAACATATAGAGCCTTGTTGTTGTGTTGCAATATTCTAGACTGCAGACCTTTGTATTGACCACTCATATTGGCAGCACCGTCATAGCCTTGACCACGCATGTTTTCTATCTGTAGATTGTTGTTCTTTAGCAAGTCAAGAACAGTTTTCTCCATCTCCTCACCTGTAGTTTTTGCCACATTACAGACCTGGAGGAAGCGCTCTTTGATTTCCATTTGGTACACATAACGCACCACAATAGACACCTGCTCACAGTGAGATACGTCAGTAGTTTCATCTATAAGAACTGAATATATAGTGGCCTCCTCTATTTCTTTCCTAATCTCTCGTTTTGTGAATGTGGCCAGTGCTTTGATAAGATCATTTTGTGTCCTATTTGAGAGGAGTGAAACCTGACACCTTTTTTTTATCTATTTTCTGGCATTTTAACTTTTCCAAATGGAGCTTAAGTACGCTATCGTACTGGCTAAACATTTTTACAAGTTCAAGGAAGTTGCCCTGGTTTCTACTTGTGTCAGACTCGTCATCACCCCTAAAAGCCTTCCCCTGCCGTGCAAGATATAGGGTTATATCAATTAATCGGGTCAAGAGTTCTCTGTTTTGTTGCTTCTCTCTCTCCCTTTTTGCCTTGCCTAAAGCATCAGATACGTCAAAAGCTGATTGTAAAGCACTCTTTTTGTATGTGTTCCATCGCACCATGCTTGTTAAGTGGGCCTCTGACTCTGCATGTTCTTTTATTTTCTCACGTGCCTTTTTCCAATTGCTTACCCCAGCCACTCTCCATGAACTCTTGCTATACTTCTGCTCATTTAGAAAAAGCCGACAGCTGAAGCAGTACATACTGTCTTTGTTAGGTGAATACTCTAACCACAGGTTATTTTCATACCACACTTTCTGAAATGACCTTCCTTCATCATTTTTGGGAAATCTGAGTACAGGTTGACATGGTCCTCTACCAACACACATTTTTACATAACTGGCATTACATGTCAGATGAAAATCTTGATTATGGGCTGGATCGGTTGGATATTTTAAGGATGAAATTTTTGACAAGGCATCTTCTACACTACTCACATCTTCCTCTGCTACATCCTCTTCCATTAATTCATCTGGCCCACCATTAGCCACTGTTTTCCCTATTGTAGCCTTTTCAACACTAACATCGACTTCATTATCATCTTTGTCAGGTGTAGCCTCCAAAGACCTCTCCTGTAATTCATTTGTAGCTTGAAGGATCTCTAACGTGCTCTCTGTTGGGACACTCTCAACATCTTGTAGATGTGTTGTATCTTGTGGTTTGGTACCTGTTTTTTTAAACCATGCATTCAATGATCTACTAATATGGGCTGCTTTCTGGCGTTCTCTCTCCTTCATTTTCCGTATTCTCTCTGTTTTCGGCATTGTGCTGCAGGCATGATTAAAATTAATGGTTGTATCACAACCTACCTGAGAACCTTCTGCATTACACAGTCACAAACATATTTCAGATGAAAACTTACAATTCCTTGGCTGGGCTGTTGGGGAGATCTCAGGCGGTCGGCAGACACTTTTCCGGCGGGGTGACGTGCTCAATGGACTGGAGAAGCAAGCTGATGTGTTTTGTCCTAATAAGAGAGAGATTTCATAATGATCATTTGCAGGAGGGGCAGAGGGATAGCAGAGCAGGGAGAGACTGGTGCTGCTTCTAAAGGGATCAGACCATGATGGAGCAGGCATGAAGCCCAGGAGCCCACCCTAATCCGCCCACCTCACCCCCGTAGTAAAAATTCACATTATATTATTGGACAATAAAAACAATACCCCTTTGTAATGCCCCCAGTTGAGCTAATGTCCTTATAGTGCCCCCATAATGTACCAGTATAAAATACCCCTATACGGCAACCCCAGTAAATGCCCCACAGTGCTCCTCTTCCCCCTTCCTCCTAGTGCCCCCATAATGTACCGGTATAAAAATGTCCCTACATAGTGCCCCAGAAGATGCCCTCAATGTCCCCTATAAGTTTCAAACTAGGGATAGACCGATTATCGGCCGATATTCCTGATTTTGTAAAGTATGGGTATCGGCATATAAACTGCCGATACCACCGATATTGCGTCCACCACACCCGCGCACCTGTCCGAAATGTCAGAGTCACCGCTGTGCCTTTGCGCTGCCAGTGCCAAGTATTGCGGGAGTACAGTAGAGAGGGTATGTGTGTGGGCCTGCCTGAAACACCCCTAAACGGGACTACGTACATAGGCTACGCTGTTACTGCTCCGGCTGGTGGAGGGAAAGTGCGTCATAAACTCATATTCCACAAGTGCACATCCTATTGTATAATCATACATATACAGCTGTGCCATCTGCCATGTACCTACCTACTACATCAGACATACACACATTAATATGTAATTTAAATGTGTGTATGATGTAGTTGTGTTGTAGTATGAGGGTATATAACACACTATATATGTATAAGAGTAAGTATGAGCCCCTTAGCGGTATAATGCAAGTAATGTGTATTGGTATATAAACTAGATTTGTGTTGAAATTTTTTTTAAAAATAAATTAAAATGCACAGAATATCGGCAGAAAAGAACAGCCTGAAAGTTCACAGAATATCGGTATCGGCAATAAAAAAAATCAATAGCGGTCGATCCCTATTGCAAACATCAAATACACATTCTTAGTGCCCCCGGTAGATGACCCCCATTACTGCTCTCCCCCTTTCCCATAGTACCAAGCAATGCAAGCATAGCGTGTCCCAGTATAAAATGCCATTGTACAGAACCCCCCATATAACATATACCCCTATTTTGTGGCCTCAGTAGATGCCCCTATATAGTGCCCACTGGCCACTGCCCACCAATAATGTGCCACTGTACCAGCAAGAAGTGGCCCCACAGACTGCTGGGGTGATTCATGGGCCTGGGACCTGGGTTTGCACTGCAGGCAGCCTGGCAGCACATATCATACCCCCCCCCCCCCCGGTACATTTTCCCGCCACTACCAGCCTCCATGATGGCAGTGGCAGGCAGCACAAGTAGCCAAAAAGCAGGGGTGCTGGCCTGCTGGGCCATAAAGGCATGATTGTAAACTGAAGCATGGGTGTGCTGGGCAGTGGGTGGGTTTTGCAGGCAGGTAGAGCATCTCCTCTCCTATACACCCTCCCCCCTCCCTGTTTTTTCCCGCCAGCCGCCACTAATGGCCTACCTCCATGACAGTGAGTGTGGCAGGCTCAGTCAGCAGGCCAGGCAGCAGCACAGTAGCCAGAGCACAGAGCGGGGGGCGATCACAGACAGACACATCACACTCACACACTCACACAGACAGTGACTCAGACCGACAGACAAGACAAACACAAGACAACAACCCAGTCACTCAGCACAAGCAAGCACACACAGGAGGAATTAAACTGAGTGAGCAGGGCAGGGCCGCAGGGCAGTGGTATGTCATCAATCATTTTCTTTTTCTTCACTCACCCACACTTGAATCCGGATTCCTGACGGGAGGGGCGGGCGGTGAGGCTCTGAGGCGGCTTGTCAGCAGGGGCAGGACGGGCGGGAGCACACACAGCCAGGCAGCTCTTCTTCTCTGCTCAGAAGACTGCCTGTGCGCGCCGCCCGTACCACGTGACTTGCCGGCGGGTCTGGTCTTGATAATTAACAAAGATTAATGCGCAGCGCACGTGACAGTGAGTGCCAGCATCTGCGCATTATGGAAAAAAAAAAAAGTTCCAATAAAATAAAATTTCTGTAAGAGCGGAGGGCATTTAAGGGGCCGGTGATGAAAAGGGCAGGGGCTCAAGCCCCCTTTCATCCCTATGTGTGCACGTCCCTGTTACCCTCTCTATATTTAGTATTTTTTGTAATAGTCTGATGAAGGCCGGATTGTGGCCGAAACATCACGCATATATGATTTACCGCATTTCCTATTAAATACAACTCATCAAATCGCATAAACTGGAGTTTGCATTCTTCTACATTATAGTAAAAGCATTTTACGGCAATAACGCTTATTTTATACCTGTGTTATTGAATGCATAGTTCAATGACATATTACCACAAACATTTCATTGTTTTATTCATGTTAGCAAATGTATTACTGCTTCAAACCATGTAGTTAAAAAGACAATTCACCCCATAAATTGCATTGTTATACCTATATTATTGAGTGCATAGTTCAAAGGAATTTTACCGCAAACATTGCATTGTTATATCTAGAGATGAGCGAATCGAATCAGACGAAGTGAAATTAAATCCGAATTTCAGGAAAAATTTGATTCGCAACGAATGAGAATTTCCTCGCACTTCATGGTTACAAATCATAATTTTTCCTAAAACGGCGTCTACACATGTGAGGACTGCGGACATGGGGCAAGGAACCCTGTGGCCTTCTAATGCTGCTGCCACCTCCACAATCTCTCGTCGTTGTGCTACCCTGTGGCCCCCCTCATGCTGCTAAAACTTCCACAATCTCTCATCGTTGTGCCACTCTGTGGCCTCCTCATGCTGTTGCCACCTCTACAATCTCTCGACGTCGTGCCACTCCGTGGCCTCCTCATGCTGCTGCCATCTCCACAATCTCTTGTCGTCCTGCCACTCTGTGGCCTTCTCATGCTGCTGCCACCTTCACAATCTGTCATCATGCTAATCTGTGGCCCTCCTCATTCTGCTGAAACCTCCACAATCTCTTGTCGTTGTTCCACTCTGTGGCTTCCTCATGCTGCTGACACCTACACAATCTCTCGTCATCGTGCTACTCTGTGGCCCTCCTCATGCTGCTGAAACCTCCACAATCTCTTGTCGTTTTGCCACTCTGTGAACTCCTCATGCTGCTGACACCTCCACAATCTTTCATCGTCGTGCTACTCTGGCCTCCACATGCTGCTGACACCTCCATTCCTTGTCAGTGTTCCAATCTGTGGCCACCTCATGCTGCTCACATTTCAACAATCTTTTGTCGTCGTGACACTCTGTGGCCTTCTCATGCTGCTGCCACCTCCACAATCTCTCGTCGTCGTAACACTCTGTGGCCTCCTTATGCTGCTGAAACCTCCACAATCTCTCGTTGTCATGTCGCTCTGCGACCTCCTTATGCTGCTGCCACCTCCACAATCTCTCGTCATTGTGCCACTCTGTGGCCACCTCATGCTGCTTCCACCTCCACTATATCTTGTTGTGACACTCTGTGACCTTCTCATGCTGCTGCCACCTCCACAATTTCTCGTCGTCGTGCCACTCTGTTGCCTCCTCATGCTGCTTCTGCCACTTACACAATCTCTCATTGTCATGCAACTTTGTGGCCTCCTCATGCTGCTGACACCTCCACAATCTCTTGTCGTTGTGCTACTCTGTAGCCGTTTCATTCTGCTGACACCTCCACAATCTCTCATCGTCGTGCTACTCTGATCTCTTCATGCTGCTGACACCTCCACACTTTGTTGTTGTGCCTCTCTGTGGCCTCCTCATGCTGCTGCCACTTACACAATCTCTCATCGTCATACCAACTTTGTGGCCTCCTCATGCTGCTGACACCTCCACAATCTCTTGTCGTTGTGCTACTCTGTGGCCTCCTCATGCTGCTGACACCTCCACAATCTCTATTCGTCGTGCTACTCGTGCTACTCTGATCTCTGCATGCTGCTGACCCCTCCACACTTTGTTGTTGTGCCTCTCTGTGGCCTCCTCATGCTGCTGACACCTCCACAATCTCTTGTCGTCCTGCTACTCTGTGGCCTCCTCATGCTGCTGCCACCTCCACAATCTCTCGTCGTCGTGCCACTCTGTGGCCTCCTGATGCTGCCGCCAACTCCATACTCTGTCATTGGTCCACTATGTGGACTTCTCATGCTGTTACCACCCTCCCCACTTCATGACTGGGCCACTATTTTGCCTTTCGGCCTGGCTTTCATCATCATTTATTTGACCTTTCTTCTGATATGTCAGAAGGAAGGAAAAATGAGACGCACAAAGGATCCTGTCGGTGTAGCAGCTATAAAGCCTGTATTGTACAATCAGAATTAGCTTATGATTTGGTAGCCAAAAGCAAGAGTGGGTACAAAACACAGAAGACATGCAAATATTCCATTCACTTTTCATCTCTGTTTTAGATCCACTCCTGTTTTGTTTTTCATTAGCAATACTGATGGATTATTGAGCAAATGATGACCGAGTGAAGGCATATGCTCCACAAACAGGATCCGTTTTTTGGGGGTTATTGTTCTGACGCATCAGAGGAAGGGCAAAATTATTAGTGACGTCAACACAAACGTACTGCTGACACCCTCTCCACTTTATCCGGGAGGCCCTACTTGTATACGCATTTAATAGAACAGGTTCTGTAGACATCTATGTGGAATCAGATGGCGACGATGTAAACGAAGTGCAACATTGACCTGTAAGGCTGAGTTCATACTTGAGTTATTTGGTCAGTTTTGGCCCCGTGACTGCCCAAATAAGTGAAGTGTGCAGTGATTCTAAGAGCAACGCCTGTCATCTGCATGTCATATGGACTTACAGTATTACTTCACTACCAAAGCAGACTCCCTATGCATGTTACTGCAAGGCACAGTGTTCTACACCACTATAAAGACTCTCAGCAGCCGTTTTTTAACGTAATTTGCCGCAAATATATTCGGATCGAACCGGCGAATAGAATTTTAGAAAAATTTGCTCATCTCTAGTCATATCCAATTGACCTAGATGGGCAAGCACTCAAAACATCATGGAACGGGCGGAATATTTATTAAACTTCATTAACATTAAAATGCATAATAAAATAGCAACAATAAAATAAGCAAGAGTTGATTAAAATGAGCAACGATGGAATAAAATGTCACTCTAAAGGAAGGTGCAAGGAAGGGTTCCTGCAGTCAAGAAAATAAATGTGTCCTTAATAACGCATCAGATACTGTATGGTAGTATTATCGCGGGATTTTTCAGAAATATTATGTCAGCCTATATACAGCTACTTGCACACGCTCTGGTATAGCGTTATATCTTGCCTGCAGTTATGTCAGGACCGCGAACTGAGAGGGTTTGTAGCCGCAGTAAAGAGTCGACATGCGGATAATTAAATATAGCTCACTGACCACTCACCCCACCTGATGGCGTATAATCTTCACACTGGCTGATGTGCGCTCTTGTGTGCGCACTTGGAGCGAATCGATAAAGTGTGGTGGGGTCCGACTCTCATGTAGTTGTTCAGAATCCTCTGTATGTGGCTCCGTGTGTGGTTCTCGCGGGAACCTAGATGCGAAATCACGGGCAAAGCCTCTTCTCGCGTTATGTTCTGTAATATGGCTGAAAGATAGTCTCATAAACCGCTGAATTCGTTCATAGAGTTTTTATCGCATGGCCATGCTTAGTGTAATTATGGAGTCTTTGAAAGCTTCAGTATACAGCACCAGACGCGTTTCGAGGTCTTGCTGACCTCTTCCTCAGTGGTTATACTCCATATGCTTAGACTCCATTATTTATACTCTACATGGTAGTGGGTAAATCCTGGAACAGTGGATGTCGAAAAAGGACAAATTCGATCCATTGCGATTTTGATGCGATTTTTTATGCGATTTTTTCGGGAGATGTATTTTTATAACCCGAACTGCTGGATTGGAATTACAATTCATTTCAATGTTTAAAAAAAAGTTAAAATTCATTCCTATTTCTTAAGGATTTCCCAAAAAAATTCAATATATACAGTCAGGTCCATAAATATTGGGACATCTACACAATTCTAAACTTGTTGGCTCTATACACTACCATAATGCATTTGAAATGAAACAAACAAGATGTGTTTTAACTGCAGACTGTCAGCTTTAATTTGAGGGTATTTACATCCAAATCAGGTGAACGGTGTAGGAATTACAACAGTTTGAATATGTGCCTTCCACTTGTTAAGGGACCAAAAGGAATGGGACAGTAATAATCATTAATCAAACTTTCACTTTTTAATACTTGGTTGCAAATCCTTTACAGTCAATTACAGCCTGAAGTCTGGAACGCATGGACCTCATCAGACGCTGGTTTTCATCCCTGGTGATGCTCTGCCAGGCGTCTACTGCAACTGTCTTCAGTTCCTACTTGTTCTTGGGGCATTTTCCCTTCAGTTTTGTCTTCAGCAAGTGAAATGCATGCTCAATCGGATTCAGGTGAGGTGATTGACTTGGCCATTGTATAACATTCCACTTCTTTCCCTTAAAAAACTCTTTGGTTGGTTTTGCAGTATCTTTTGGGTCATTGTCCATCTGCACTGTGAAGCGCCGTCCAAAGAGTTCTGAAGCATTTGGTTGAATATGAGTAGATAATATTGCCCGAAACACTTCAGAATTCATCCTGCTGCTTTTGTCAGCAGTCACATCATCAATAAATACAAGAGAGCCAGTTCCATTGGCAGCCATACATGCCCACGCCATGACACTACCACCACCATGCTTCACTGATGAGGTGGTATGCTTAGGATCATGAGCAGTTCCTTTCCTTCTCCACACGCTTCTCTTCCCATCACTCTGGTACAAATTGATCTTGATCTCATCTGTCCATAGGATGTTGTTCAAGAACTGTGAAAGCTTTTTTAGATGTCATTTGGCAGACTCTAATCTGGTCTTCCTGTTTTTGAGGCTCACCAATGGTTTACATCTTGTGGTGAACCCTCTGTATTCACTCTGGTGATGTCTTCTCTTGATTGTTGACTTTTTTTTTTTTAAATTGACAATTTTTATTGTTTTTCATTTTCATGAGATAAACATAGTCAAGTACATAACATGTACAAATTACATACCATGAAGTACGAGATCTTAAATACAGAAGGCCTCTAAACAGCATTGGAGAGTGAGAAAGAGGCTTGCTAGGCCACATAGATCATGGGTAAATGAACATAAACATTCAAGTAAGATAACAACATGACAGGTATACTGTGATCAGATTGATGTGACATGAGGTGGAGGGTAATTGGCTTGAGAAAGACCAGACTTTTAAAGACTAGTCCACGGGTGTTGGGGGATGTAAGATCAGGAGAAACCCCTATATGACCTCCAAGGGGACCAAATCTGGAGAAAAATGTGGCTAGTGCGTGATTCCCAATGCGAGATCTCCTCCATTCTGTAAATTTGGTCCACTCTATTAACCCAATGTTCAGTACTAGGGATCTCAGAAGATAGCCAGTGTACAGGTAGAAGTAATCTAGCTGCTGCTACCAAGAGAGAAAAGAGTGAAGACTTAAAGGGGCCCACTCCATTTATGCCTAGTGATAACAAAGTAAGATCTGGCGTGCAAGTTAGGGAAGTCTGGCAGATCTGATTGCACAAGGAAACTATATTGTGCCACCATGGGTTGATAAGCTCACATGACCACCAGATGTGTAAGAAGGAGCCTCTGGCCTTATTACATCTCCAGCAGGTATCGAGGGCATTGGGATTATAGAGACACGTCTTATCTGGGGTTTTGTACCATCTCATGAGGACCTTGTAACTGTTCTCCTGAATGCGTACACATCTAGATAATCTGTGTGGAGAGATCAAGATTTTAGTTATCTCGAGTGGAGTTAAAGTACGATGAAGGTCTTTTTCCCACAGACCAATTATAGCAGGTTTAGGTGCTGGAATGGGAGATATCAAGTGTTTGTATATTATAGAAATGGTTTTGCGTGGATAATTCTTGCTGTTTAGCATTACTTCAAACCAGCTAGCAACGCTGGAAGGGGGAGTTTCTTTACAAGGAGGAGGGATTCAGATTTAAGGAAACGCAAAAGGATAGGGTTGAGAATCTGCACGCCCAGTATTCTAAATAGTTCAGAGTCAGGGAGCACACATCCGTCTTGACCTAGAATCTGTGAAATAGCTAACTCAGAGGACCTAAGAGCAAGAGGGCAGCTGTCTCTCAGATCTCTGGGGGACAAGCTAATAACATCTTTTATCCGTAGCATGGGGGAAGGTAGGGTCAGAGTCCCTGGACAGGACGAGAAACATCTCCAGATTTTTAAGGTGTTGCGAATGAGGGGGTTGGGGACAGAATTTGGCGTAGGAGGTGGTCTGTCAGCCAGCAGAAGGGCTCTGATGGGGGTGGGTAGAAAGGCATTCTCCACTATAAGCCAGGGTTTATGTTTCGGGGTTCTAATCCAATCTACGACTCTAGACAGTTGTACTGCCTTCAGATATGTCTCTGGGTCAGGAAGTCCAATTCCCCCTTTAGTTTTTGGTCTAGTTAGAGTGTTAAAAGAAATGCGGGGGGTGTTTCCCTTGCCAAATAAATTTGCGTAAAAGCTTATTTAGGGAGATGAAATAGGATTTAGGTATTTCAATGGGGAGCACTTGCATCATGTAAGTGACTCTGGGTAAGATTAGAGACATAAGTAGGTTTTTTCTCCCAAACCAGGAGAGGTATGGGAAGTCTAAGGAGTCCAACTGGGCCTGAATGGATGCAAGGAGAGGTTTTTAGTTTAATCTAAACAAATCTGGTAAGTGAGGGGAAATCTTTACTCCAAGGTATGTTAGTTGTTGGGTTTGCCAATTGAATGGGGAGTTTGTCTGGAGGGATGAAAGACATGGGGGAGAGAGACCAACATGTAAGATTTGGGATTTTAAGGGGTTAACTTTAAAGTTAGATAGTGAGCCGAATAGGTTGAGTTTTAAAACAATTTTGGGCATGGATCTAAGGGGGTTGGTGGTCAAGATCAGTAGATCATCTGCAAAAGCAGCAAGCTTAAATTCATGACCTCCCACCATCAAACCTTCTATCTCCCTATCTTGCCTAAGGGATTGCAACAGTGATTCCATCACCAGGACAAATATGAGAGGTGACAATGGGCAGCCCTGCCTCGTGCCATTTCTTATTGGGAATGGGAGGACATAAGACCATTAACTGACACAGATGCTGAGGAATGCGTATACATAGAAAACATTGCATTAATGAACTGTTCAGGTAGTTGGAATTTTGAGAGAACCTGCCGGATATATGTCCAGTCCACTCTGTCAAATGCTTTCTCAGCATCCGTGCCAATCATGACTAGGGGGGTGGTTTTGTAAGAAGCGTAATATAAAGCATCTAATACCTTAGTGGTATTATCCTTCCCCTCCCGTCCCTTAACGAAACCCACCTGATCTGAGTGGATCAAATCGGGGAGTAGATTCTGCAATCTTGTGGCCAGCATTTTTGCTAAGAGCTTAAGGTCCACATTAAGCAGGGAAATGGGCCGGTAGTTAGAGCAGGAAGCGGGGTCTTTACCCTCTTTAGCTATAATTGCAATCGAGGCATTCGTCATATCGGTAGAAAGTGAGTGAACGGCTAATGCACGGTTACAAATAGGGAGCAGATATGGTATTAATAGTTTCTCAAAGGCCGCAAAATAAGATATGGGGAGGCCGTCAGGGCCAGGGCTTTTCCCTTTAGGGGTCGATCTAATGGCAGTTTCCAGTTCTAAGGGGGTAAATGGTTTGGACAAAAATTCCTGCTGTGATGGCGTTAGAGACGGAAGGGTAAGGGTGTCCAAAAAGGATTTGATGTTGGCCTCTCTTCCCAGGGAAGGGTTAGGTAGTTCAGAGGGTGGAAGGTTATATAGGGATTCATAGAACAACCTAAACTGCTCAGCAATCTCCTCAGCTCTGAACAAATGAGTGCCCTGGGGGGATTTGATGCATTGTACGTATCGCGAGTCTCTTTTCTGCTTTATTCTCCGCATCATGTATTTCGAGGCTTTGTTGCCATGAGCGAAGGTTTTTTGTTGAGCGGACAGAAAAAACTTGGCTGAACGCTCGTTCAACAAATTCTTTAGTTGCGTTCTGAGAAAGGAGAGTTCCGATAATTGACTAGCAAGTAGGGATTGTTTATGGGCCTTTTCTGTCTAATGAATTTTTGCCAGTAATGTAGAGAGCTTTTTTTCCGACTCTTTCTTCAAGAAGTAACATAGGCTAATCAGTCTGCCTCTAATGTAAGGTTTATGGGCATCCCAGAGGGTCTGGGGGGATATCTCGGGGGTATTGTTAATTAGAAAATATTCCTCTAGGTAGGAAGCTATTTGCGATTTACACTCACCTAAAGAATTATTAGGAACACCATACTAATACGGTGTTGGACCCCCTTTTGCCTTCAGAACTGCCTTAATTCTACGTGGCATTGATTCAACAAGGTGCTGATAGCATTCTTTAGAAATGTTGGCCCATATTGATAGGATAGCATCTTGCAGTTGATGGAGATTTGAGGGATGCACATCCAGGGCACGAAGCTCCTGTTCCACCACATCCCAAAGATGCTCTATTGGGTTGAGATCTGGTGACTGTGGGGGCCATTTTAGTACAGTGAACTCATTGTCATGTTCAAGAAACCAATTTGAAATTATTCGAGCTTTGTGACATGGTGCATTATCCTGCTGGAAGTAGCCATCAGAGGATGGATACATGTTCTCATTCTGTTTACGCAAAATTCGGAATCAACCATTTGAATGTCTCAACAGAAATCGAGACTCATCAGACCAGGCAACATTTTTCCAGTCTTCAACAGTCCAATTTTAGTGAGCTTGTGCAAATTGTAGCCTCTTTTTCCTATTTGTAGTGGAGATGAGTGGTACCCGGTGGAGTCTTCTGCTGTTGTAGCCCATCCGCCTCAAGGTTGTGCATGTTGTGGCTTCACAAATGCTTTGCTGCATACCTCGGTTGTAATGAGTGGTTATTTCAGTCAACGTTGCTCTTCTATCAGCTTGAATCAGTCGGCCCATTCTCCTCTGACCTCTAGCATCCACAAGGCATTTTTGCCCACAGGACTGCCGCATACTGGATGTTTTTCCCTTTTCACACCATTCTTTGTAAACCCTAGAAATGGTTGTGCGTGAAAATCCCAGTAACTGAGCGGATTGTGAAATACTCAGACCGTCCCGTCTGGCACCAACAACCATGCCACGCTCAAAATTGCTTAAATCACCTTTCTTTCCCATTCTGACATTCAGTTTGGAGTTCAGGAGATTGTCTTGACCAGGACCACACCCCTAAATGCATTGAAGCAACTGCCATGTGATTGGTTGACTAAAGAATTGCATTAATGAGAAATAGAACAGGTGTTCCTAATAATTCTTTAGGTGAGTGTATGTTTGGTATTGCCCAAAAGAGACTCATTGAACCTCCAGTTGGAGTGTCTATTAGACTTAAAGTCCGGGCGTATGGTACAATAAACGGGGGAGTGATCGGATAAGGTGATGTCACCTATAAATGAGGATGAGCAGAATTGAAGTTTTTCCTTGGGTAGAAGGAAGTAATCTATCCTGCTATAAGAGGTGTTTGCTGAGGAGTAGAAGGAGTAATCTATTGTCTCAGGATTAAGGCAGCGCCATATATCTACCATCCCCAGGTTATAGAGTTTAGTGTGTAACAGTTTGAGAGCTCTTATTGATATGGGAGATTTCCTTGATGAAGTATCCACAAGGGGGTTAAAAGCCAAATTAAAATCTCCAGCTATGATTAAAAAACCCTCCCTATGGGCCTCCACCAAGGAAAGAGCATCAGTGAACCATTTAACCTGGTCTGTGTTGGGGGCATATAAGTTCACAAATGTGAATAAGGATTGTCCCACCTGACCTTTGAAAATTAGGTATCTGCCCTCTGGATCCTGCAAATGGGATTTGTATTGAAAGGGAAGATTCCTGTGAAAACCGATACTTACGCCCCTCGAGGCAGCACCCCCCGCTCCACAGTGGTACCAATTAGAGAATTTAGAGTGGGAGAGGTTAGGGTATTTATCATGCTTGAAGTGGGTTTCTTGAAGGAAAACCACCGAGCATTTTTCCTTATTTAGCATAGAAAAGATCTGGCATCTTTTAGAAGGGGATCTCAGCCCCTTGACATTATATGAAACCAATTTAAGATCAGCCATAGGTATGCATGTGGGGGGGTAAGACATGGTCTCTAAATGATATTCTCAAGAAGCGCTGATTAGCCTGTGTGAGGAGGAAAAGGAGGGTGTTACCCCGAGGAGAGCATTCCCACGGCCATTTCCCCTGGACGATCCAGAAACCCCTCCCTCTCCGCACCTGCCCCAAGTCACACACCGGAAGAGCAACCAATGGAGTTTTTGAGTACCTGTCAAAACAGTAAAGGTAAGATACATAGAACATAACAAATAACAGTAACCAAGTGCGATTGATTAGTCGCAATGTATAATAGGACCAAACCCTTTTAGTATCTTGAAAGGGTGGCATAGAGAGGGGGGGTAGGTAAATGTACCTAGTAGTGGCAACTCCCTCTAAGGAGTGAGTAATACTGGACGTTGTTGGTGGCAATGGGGAACCCTGGGAATTGTTGTAGAGTAGGGGGGCATATTTTTATTCAGGATTATAGTAGCATGAGATAGAGGGGGGGCGAGGGAGGGGAGGGAGGAAGGGGTCAGGATAACAGCATTAGTAGGAGTATCTCATGTACTACTATTCAGCATTGAAACTACTTTAGCCTACATACAGATGGGAAAAGAATCCCTACTGTCTCTTCCTCCAATACTGAGTGGAGAAAAGGCACATTAAAGTGTGATAGAAATGCAAGCATCTTTAACACCACTCAGTATATAAAGCAGATTCTCACCGAATAAACCAGTTAGACATAGTAGTGTGATACAAAAGACTTGTGAAGTAAGGCTTGTGCGACCTCTTTCCCATGAGGAGATATTGGGAGCAAGTTACTTATCCACCAGGGATAAGCGCTTAGGGGTGGCTGAAGAGTTTCCCCTTCTGAACCTTTGGGGTTTTGGGGTGTGAAGCGATTCCCAGGGTGTCACTGGAGGCAGGTCAGGTAAGGTGGTCATATTCTGAATCGCGTCCCAGTTTTCAATGGGTAATGGTGAGATCTGAAGTAGATCGTAAGCTTTACCCAAGTCACTAAAGGTGGCAATATGGATACGTCGGCCATCATGAAGGAAGGAGAGTCCGAACGGGAATGTCCATCTGTATATAATCTTGTGTTGACGCAGAAAATCTGTGAGTGGTTTCATCGCCTTTCTTTTCCTGAGGGTTGATTGGGCTAAATCCTGGAAGATGGTGATGGAGTTGCCCTCCCATTCCACTGAGTTGAGGCTCCTGGAGCTGGATAGTATGGCTTCTTTCACTGGGAAGTGTAGAAATTTGCAAATCACATCCCTGGGAGGCTCATTCGCCTGCGGTTTGGGAAGGAGTGCTCTATGTGCCCTTTCTATTAGGACTTCATGCACAGAGTCTGGGCCCAGCAATTTAAGGCAGATCTGGATGACTGTTTCTGGTATATCCACTGCTGCAATCGTCTCAGGAATGCCTCTGAAGCGGAGGTTGTTCCTCCTGCCCCTATTCTCCTGGTCTTCTAGGGCAGTGTACAAAGAATTGATGAGATGGGGGGGCGGAGCCAGCGCTTGAGCCGGATGGACGTGTGAGAAGCTGCTCTCCTGCCTGCATATCCCTCTCTGCACCTATATCTTAAGCTCACTGGATCCAGGATGGTCAAAATCGGGGGCCAGAAACCCATTGACCCACAGGGAAGCAATCGCTCCCAGAATCAAACCGGAGAGATGGAGAAATATGTGAAAAAATCTGCAGCTGCGGCAGTGAGCCGCGATTCCAAGATGGCGCCCGGCACACCACGCTCAGGACATAAGCTGCCTGCTGATACCAGCGAAGACAAGGTAGGGGTCGATCCCAGAGAGGCAGAATGCCTGCCTATTTCCAGAGCTTACCTGAAGGAAGCTCTAGCAGAAGCCCTGGGCCCCCCTAGTCTAGACATCTCCTCAATAAAAGAAGATGTGAGACATATAGGCCGGAGGGTAGAGGTGCTGGAGGAAACACAGGCCGCAGTCTTTCATCACCAAAGCGGAGTGTCATCTAGCCTGTCGCTAGCCCATGCCCATATCAATGCCCTTTACACAGCTATGGAAGATCAAGAAAATAGATCTAGACGCAACAACCTGCGTTTTAGAGGGATTCCGGAATCCGTTACTAATGTGGACATTCCTGAAACAGTCATACAGATATGCCTCAAACTTCTTGGTCCAGACTCTACTCATGAGGTCCTGCTTGAACGGGCCCATAGAGCCCTTAGACCTAAACCTCAAGCGAATGAACCCCCAAGGGATGTAATTTGCAAATTTCTCCACTTCCCTGTAAAAGAAGCCATACTGACAAGTGCCAGAAATGCAAACTCTGTGGATTGGGAAGAAAACAATATCACCATCTTCCAGGATTTGGCACAATCTACACTTAAAAAGCGCAAAGCTTTGAAACCTCTCACAGATTGGCTACGACAACACAGAATCATCTACAGAAGGACATTTCCTTTTGGTCTATCTTTCTTGCATGAAGGTAGACGCATCCATATTTCCTCTTTTACAGATTTGGATAAAGCATACGACCTCCTGCAGATATCTCCTCTACCTATTGAAAATTGGGACATGGTCCAGAGCTTGAGCTCCTTACCTTGTCTTCCGACGGTGATCCCCTGGGAACCTATGCATACCCCAAAGCCCCAGAGAAACAAAAGAAGAAATTCCTTCTCCACGCCCAAACGCCTTGCCTTGGGAGATAATTAACCTAACCTGCTTTTTATTTCCTCTAGGATCAGAGATTTAATATGTACAATATACGGGACTTACTTATTTTATTTACCATTTTAATGCATACTGAGTGACAAAATCCCAATTACTGAGTGGAGAGCCTAGCCTGTATTTTCTTGCCTTCTTTGCCCATGCTTTACTCTTCACTCGGTAAAAGACGGTGATACAGTAGGGATCTCTCAACCGAGTTTTCCCATCTGTCTTAAGGTCAGATTAGTCATAATGACAGTGAAGAATGCACGTATTGTTTAGGTTGCCCCCCGTACAGGCTGGTCCTTATGTGCCTCTGATATCATTGGCGTAACTTTCATTTATTTACATATATCATCAAGCTCCTTACTTATTTTCACTATCAACGGGTATGGATGAAATCTCCCGTCATTGTCCTCCCCATACTTGTTCTAAGGTGGGTGGGACCATGATGGCTTTGCTCATTATCATTCCGACTTCGTGAATATTTTTAGTTTCACGTTCTTCTTATTATACTTTACTCCATCTCATCAATACCACATGAACCACCTTATTCCAGTATATATGGCATTAATGAGGGAAATGCTTCTGGGTGATATACCCTTTCCCCCCTCTGTATGCTGCCTGAACAGTCAGGCGCAATTAGTTCATTCTATTATGTTTGGATGATTTTTACTCATCCTTTGTTGTTATCTATTGTTTTACCTAATGTTCCTTATTACCTATATCTTGACAGGTATTCAGACCCAACTTCAATACTCCTGCTATCGTGTAAACGGAAATCCTCACAGATCCAGACCACATATATTGGGACTTCCCCGGGTGACTGGGTGCCCTCTGGCTCCCCTCGTGGCCGCACTCTCTCCTCTACCTTGTTGCCGGTTGGTTATTTCTTTTTGGAAACACCACTTAGATTTTTTCCAACTCTCTCCCTTCTTAAAAAATTATGGCAAACTTTAAGTTAGTCTCATACAACGTTAAGGGTTTGAGGTCTCCTTCTGAGAGATGTCAGATACTTTCTCTCCTGCATAAAGAGAGGTGTTCTGTGGTCTTTTTACAGGAGACACACTTCAAACATGGGAAGTATCCCAATCTTTCTCATTCTAGGTTCCCCTCTTGGTACCACTGTGGCGCTGGGGGTGCGGCCTCGAGGGGAGTCAGCATTGGTTTTAATAGAGGGCTCCCTTTTCAATATAAATCACATGTACAAGACCCTGAAGGTCGATATATAATCCTAATAGGCCAAATAGGTCAATCCATGTTTACCTTTGCAAACATATACGCCCCAAATGTAGATCAAATCAAATGGCTCACCCCAGTCCTTTCTCTGATAGAGAAACATAGAGAAGGCTTTTTGATTGTGGAGGGTGACTTCAATATAGCCTTGAACCCTTCAATTGATACCTCCTCTAAAAAGTCCCCAACCTCTGGGAAATCTCTTAGTCTGCTACATACAAAGATACATAACTTGGGAGTTTTAGATATTTGGGGCTGTTTTAATCCTGACGAAATTGACTACTCCTTTTACTCCCCAGCTAATAATTCATATAGCAGAATAGATTATATTTTGGTTCCAAAAGACAAACTGCGGTTCTGTTCATCCCCAAAAATTGGCAATATCACCTTATCCGACCATGCCCCAGTCTTTTGTGAAATAAGTACTAACCAAAAAACCAATAGTCCCCCTAACTGGAGATTTAATGAATCTCTGTTAAACAACAATAAACATGTAGCCCTTATATCCTCTTATCTTGAGGAATATTTCTTAATCAATAACACCTCAGATATATCCCCCCCAAGTTCTCTGGGACGCTCATAAGGCCTATATCAGAGGCAGACTGATTGGCCTCTGCTCCTTTTTAAAGAGAGAATCAGAAAAAAAAAATTGTGATCTGCTGTTAAAGATCCACCTGGCCGAAAAAAAACACAAACATTCTATGACAGACCAGCAACTAGCGGAACTATCTTCCCTCAGAGCTCAATTAAAGAATTTCCTAAACGAACGATCAGCTAAATTTTTCTTGTCCGCTCAACAAAAGATTTTTGCTCACGGGAATAAGGCCTCTAAATATGTTATGAGCAGAATTAAACAGAAGAGGAACTTCCGATATGTCCAATCACTTAGATCTCCACAAGGTACCCTATTGTTTAAAGCTGAGGAGATTGCTGAACAGTTTAAACTGTTTTACAGCTCCCTCTACAACCTTCCAGTCTCTGAACTCCCCAACCCTTCCTTATGTAGAAACTCTAATATTAACTCCTTCCTAGACACTCTTAACCTCCCAACACTAACATTAATACAAAAGGAATCCCTAGCTAAACCATTCACTATTTCAGAACTAAAAGTGGCCATTAAATCCACCCCCAGAGGCAAATGCCCCGGTCCAGATGGTCTTCCTATATCTTACTTTTCGTCCTTCAAAGATATATTGCTACCTTACTTACTCCCTGTCTGTAACCTTGCAATGTCTAATGTCCCACTCTCCTCTGAAATGACCAACGCCACCATAACAATTATTCCTAAAGAAGGCAAAGACCATACACTATGCTCTAACTACTGCCCAATCTCCCTACTTAATGTTGACCTTAAACTTATAGCTAAGATGCTAGCCACTAGATTACAAGATTTCCTACCTGCTCTAATTCACCCAGATCAAGTGGGCTTTGTGGGAGGAAGAGAGGGAAAAGATAATACCTCCAAAATACTAGATTCTTTGTACTATGCCTCAAAAAAAAAATCTCCCCTGGTCCTGATTGGCACGGACGCCGAGAAGGCATTTGATAGAGTGGACTGGTCATATATTAGACTAACTCTGGCAAAATTTCAAATACCGGAACAATACATTAACGCTGTGTTTGCTATGTATACCTGCTCCTCGGCGTCCGTGTCAGTCAATGGAATTCTTTCCTCCCGTTTCTCTATTAGAAATGGGACGAGACAGGGATGCCCCTTATCTCCCTTACTATTCGTCCTGGTGATGGAATCCCTTCTGCAAGCCCTTAGACAAAATGAGGAAATTAGAGGTTTGAAAGTAGGGACCCAGGAATTCAAGTTAGCTGCCCAAGATTCTAATGACACTTAGCTTGTTCGGCTCCCTTTCAAACTTTAAGATTAATCCCTCCAAGTCCCAAGTCCTGCATATAGGCCTCTCGTCTGCTACCCTTTCTTCTCTCCAAGCAAATTCCCCATTTAATTGGCAAACCCAGCAACTGACTTACTTAGGAGTAAAATTATCCCCTCATTTATCTGACCTTTTCCAACTAAATTATAAACCTCTCCTAGCTTCCATACAGACTCAGATAGATTCTCTAGATTCTCATTATCTCTCTTGGTTTGGCAGAAAGAATATCTTCATGTCTCTGATCATGCCAAAACTCACATATCTGATGCAAGTTCTCCCTATTGAAATTCCAAGATCCTTTTTTACCTCCTTAAATAAAACCATTCGTAAGTTCATTTGGCAAGGCAAAAGCCCTCGTATTTCCTTTGATACCCTGACCAAGCCTAGATCCAAAGGTGGTATTGGGCTCCCAGACCCTGACACCTACATGGAAGCTATCCAACTTTCTAGAGCTCTAGACTTGATCAGAGAACCACTCCATAAATTTTGGCCAAAATTAGAGAATGCTCTACTCCCTTCACCTGTTAGGGCCCTAATACTATCTCGTAGATCACTCTCACCACATGGTTTGACTTCCAATCCTCTTACTCGTAACACCTTAAAGGTTTGGAAAAAGTTCTCCTCAAGCCCCGAAAACCTTACTCTCCCTTCCCCTCTCCTGCTTATAAGAGATATTATAGATCTGGCACCCAAAGAATTAAGGGAAAGCTGCCCAATTGCCATAAGAACTTCGGAGATTTTAGTCTCGCAATTACTTGACCAGGATGGCTGTGTTATTGCAGATCCTGAAATCTGCAAGATACTTGGCGCTCAGATTCACAATCCCGCGTTATTACACTTCCTTAAGACAGAATCACTTCTCTGGGCGAAGAACACCCCCCAAACTAAAGAAACAAGCTGGTTTGAGGAAATGATTTGCAGTAAGACATACCCATCAAAAACCATTTCAAAAATATATAGACACCTAAAATCACCCCCTTTTCTTCCTAAGCCAGCTATTGTGGGCCTTTGGGAGAGAGATTTACAACGAAATTTGTCACCCCAAGAGATCTCCAAGATCTTAATTTTCCCACACAAGATATCTAGGTGCATACGTATTCAGGAAAACAGTTATAAAATTCTTATGAGATGGTACAAGACCCCTGATAAAACATGCCTGTATAGTCCAACTTCCTCTGATACTTGCTGGAGGTGCCATGCATCTAAAGGTACCTTTATGCACATCTGGTGGTCCTGTGACCTAATCAACCCCTGGTGGCATGGGATTATCCAGCTGTGTAACCAGATTTGCCAATCCTCCCTCCCCTGCACATCTGAGCTAGCGTTGTTATCTCTGGGGATAAGTAGCATAGGTATACATAAATCTTCTCTCTTTACATTTATGCTGGCGGCTGCTAGACTACTCTTACCTATGCATTGGCTGTCCTCCGATATCCCCTGTACCGATCATTGGATCAATAAAGTTGACCAGATCTATAGACTAGAAGAAATCTCTCATTGGGAATCTCACTCTAGATCCACCTTTCTAAAGATATGGTCACCCTGGAAAACATATAGAAAATTTGTATGATATGCTAGTGTAAGAGGTTCCTATTCACCCGTGGGTTCATACTATGCAAAGGCGTCCCTCCTACCCCATCTGCTATTCCGTTTCATCACAGGGAATATAATTTGAGTCCCTTGATACCTTGCTCACTCTGGAATACCCTAATTGCTCTACTCATGCTTTTATCTGAATACTGCTGATACCTGTCTATGTTGGACTTTATTACCTGTTAGTCTATTTAAACATTTGACAATTTTCTGGATACAAATCTGATTTCCCTTATGTCATTTGTAATGTTTTTCAAAAACTGGACCTAAAGCCTGTAATTTGTAATGTTTTTCAAAACTTGACCTAAAGCTTGTAATTTGCTATGAAAAACAGAAAATAATAAAAAATTGTTAATTAAAAAAAAAAAAAGAATTGATGTGATTCTGGGCTAAAGCCAGGCTGGAAGTCACTCCGCTCTGATGGTGTAATATTGTGGCCTGGGTGTCTTCTAGTACTTCCACACTCCGGTCTATGTGGCGGACATCCTCTTTTATTGAGGTATGATCCAGGCTAAGGGGACCCAGGGCGTCTGCCAGGGCTTCCTTGAGAAAAGCCCTAGAGATAGGTAGACAGTCTATGTCGCTGGGGTCATCCCCTACCTTATCGGAGCCTGACGCTGCAGCGAGGCTGGAGCGAGGTGTCCCGGGCGCCATCTTGGGTTGCTTGTTCACAGCAATTACCGCCGCCTTTTTGATAAATTTCTCCATTTCTCCAGACTGGCTGAGAGAACGGACGTGACCAGCCTGGTCAGCGGGCCTTTGGCCACCGATTTTTACCATTTCTAGGTCCAGTTGGCTTAAAATAAGGAGCTATTAGGGATATGCTTGTGGAGAGCTGCACTTCACACAGCCATCCGGCTCTGGTGCTAGCTCCGCCCCCCTTGATTGTTGTCTTTGACACACATACACCTACCTCCTGGAGAGTGTTCTTGATCCGGCCAACTGTTGGAAAGGGTGTTTTCTTCACCAGGGAAAGAATTCTTCGGTCATCCACCACAGTTGTTTTCCGTGGTCTTCCGTGTCTTTTTGTGTTGCAGAGCTCACCAGGGCGTTCCTTCTTTTTAAGAATGTTCCAAACAGTTGTTGTGGCTACGCCTAATGTTTTTGCTATCTCTCTGATGAGTTTGTTTTGTTTTTTTTGCCTAATGATGGCTTGCTTTAATGATAGTAACAGCTCTTTGGATCTCATCTTGAGAGTTGACAGCAACAGATTCCAAATGCAAATAGCACACTTGAAATGAACTCTGGGCCTTTTATCTGCTCATTGTAATTGAGATAATGAGGGAATAACACACACCTGGCCATGGAACAGCTGAGAATCCAATTGTCCCATTACTTTTGGTCACTTAACAAGTTGGAGGTACATATGCAAACTGTTGTGATTCCTACACCGTTCACCTGATTTGGATGTAAATACCCTCAAATTAAAGCTGACAGTCTGCAGTTAAAGCACATCTTGTTTGTTTCATTTCAAATCCATTGTGGTGGTGTATAGAGCCAAAAATGTTAGAATTGTGTCGATGTCCCAATATTTATGGACCTGACTGTATATGAAAATATAATAAAAAAATAAATGATCAAAAATAATGTGCAAGTACACAAACGTGGGAGTATAGAATCTTGAAAGACAGTCAATTTGTAGAATACTTTACAGATATCTTTCTCGATGTATTAGGATGGGGGCCCGTTTCCAAAGGGACATCGCAGGTACCAATATCAGATCTGTGATCTCCCGTCGGAGGCAGGCGCCCACCTATCACTCACAAAAAGCCAAAGATCTGTAATTCGGCATTGAGACCTGCTGGAAGTAAACTGCCAAATTCATAAATTCGTCTCGACTCAATCCTAGATATTCTGTGAATCTGATCGCCACCCCGCCAGTGTCGATCCACCTTCTACAGTGCCGCAAATGTCAATTTGGTGGGGTCTTTGTTATGGACCTCCCTAAAATGTCTCGAAAAAGAGTGTTTGTCGAACCCATTCTTAATCTTAGTCATATGCTCGGATATTCTTGTTTTTAATGGTCGTTTAGTACGTTCAATATATTGCTTCTCACAAGGGTACTGGATGATGTACATGACACTGGAGGAGTTGCAAAATAGACTGTCCCTAATCTTCCAGAAAAATGAGTTCTGTGTAGTTGACATTTCTAACATTCTTCTAGGAAATATTGTGTTTTTACTGGCAGTGCACCTCCCACACCTAAAAAAAACATTCATATTTGTCCAACTTTGGAACATATACATTTTCTTACTTTTTTGTTGTTTGATGGAAGGAGCTATTTTGAGGCCTAGATTAGGCACTTTCGTAAAAGAGACCAAAGGTGACTTTGGTAATAGGTGTCCTATTATTTTGTCATCTAATATATAGTGCCAATGTCGTTTCAAAATATATTGGACTTTCGTATAGTGGGCATTAAATGGTTCGCTAACTCTCAATTCTGTTTCTTTTTGTATTGTATTTTTATTTTCATTTTTATTTTTATCCGAAACGTCAGAGAAGAAAGTCTGTCTTTCTAGTCTCTTAACCCGATCTAACGCAACACTGTTAACAATTTCCTCGGGATATTCCTTTTTTAAAAATTGGTCTTTCATTCTTATAGCCTCTTCTTCAAATTTACTGTTTTCAGTACAGTTCCTTTTAATCCGGTGGAATTGTCCAACTGGAATATTTATTAGCCAACTCAGGAGGTGGCAACTAGAAGAGAGTATGAAGCTATTTTTGGACATTGGTTTCTGAAAGGTGCTACAGATGTATTTTCTATCCTGTCTAGAGATTTGTAAATCCCAAAATTCTGTGTACATCTTGTTAACATTTGATGTAAAAATCAAGTTCCGTGTATTGTTGTTTATTTCTTTCAAAAACTCCCACAATTTGTCCTCTGTACTTCTTCAGATAAATATTACATCATCAAAATAGCGCTGCCATAGGGCCAGGTCCGTCCCCAGCCTAGGCCCAATGGAGGTTTGCTCCCAATCTGCCAGGAACAAGTTGGCGTAGCTGGGGGAAAACCTGGACCCCATGGCGGTGCCCCGTTTCTGGAGAAAAAAATTCCCCTCAAAGTAAAAATAACTGTGATTTAAAATATAGCCTATACCTTTAACTAAAAAGTCAATTTGTGATAAATCCAATGAACCATCTTGTATCAACTGGGATTTAATAGCCTCCATCCCTTGTTGATGGTCTATGACTGTATATAGGGACTGGATGTCCATTGTCCCCATAATCCAGTCTGATTGGACTTCTAAATTTTCAAGGGTCTGTATTATATGTGCTGTGTCCTCGATGTAGGAACTCATCTTTTTTAATTAAAGGTTGCAAAAGAGTATCAATATATTTTAAAAGATTGGACGTTAGCAATCCTATCCCTGATATTATAGGGCGGCCAGGGGGTTCTTTCAAGTCCTTGTGGATCTTGGGCAGGCAGTAGAAGACAGGAAATCTTTGCTGCGTGCCCAAGATAAAATCATGTTCTTGTTTCGATAATATGTTTACATCCAAACCTCTCTGACAGTATTCCTTCAGAGTCCCATGGAAATCCTCTAAAGGGTCCTTTTTGAGTTTTAAATATGTGTTACTGTCAGACAGTTGTTTGAAACATTCATTATTATAATAGGCTGTGTCAAGAATCACCACAGCCCCTCATTTATCTGCCGGACGTATTGTGATATTTGCTTGCTTCTGAAGCTGTTTGATGGCCTGTATTTCTCTATTATTTAAATTATTCTTATTAGTGTATCCATCTTTTATTTTCTATAGATCACTTTCGACACTCTTTTAAAATGTAGCTATTTCATAGCTAATTCCGTTTCTTGGGAATTTAATAGATTTGTTCTGTAAATTTGTATGTTTTATAGAATCCTGTCTGGTATTATCTGCTTGAGTCGCTTTCGGATTTTTCAAATGATACTTTTTTAAACAGAGTTTGCGAATACATTTCTGAATACCAACATATGTATCAAATTTATTTATTTTTTCAGTAGGGGCAAACTTTAGACCTTTGTCAAGAAGTCTTATCTGTGCATTTGTGAGTGGAGTAGAACTATGGTTTACTATTGAACCGTGATCTTTTTCTAATAGTGTTTTCTGTGTTGTGTTTTTCTTCCTTTTTCCTCTTCTCATCTTTTTGGTTCTGGATTGTGATAATTGTGTGTTTCTGTGAAAAAGTGATTGGGAGGGAATTCTTGATGTTGATTCCATTCTTGTGTTTTTTCTGGAGTGAGTTGGTGATAGGTGTTTTTCTGTCTTAGATTATATGTGTGTGCTGGGACCCTCTGTTTGTGATAATTTATTTCTGGTGTTCTGTGTCTCTAGTTATATCCATGTTATTGAATGCATTACTTCATCAGAACATGTTGTTAAGACATTTCACTACAGAAATTGCATGATTATATGAAATGCATGGTTATATTAAATGCATATTTTTGCTGCAAATATTGAATTGTTATATCCATGTTATTGAATGCATTATTGCATCAGATCATGTAGTTCACAGATATTTTACCGCAAATATTGCGTTACTACCAAAGTAAATTATCAATATCATTGTGCAGTGTGTTTGTAGAAGGGGAAATGCATTTCATTTTGTCTCTGTCTTTGAATTACAGAAAACACACTTGCAATTTTGCTAGTACTGTTTAATAATCTGTGTACTAAACCCATCACTTTTCATTTATTGGAAACTGACAATTTTTCTTTTATAGGCCACTAATAAAATCTGGAAAAGTCTAGAAAAAAGAGTGCAAAACAAAAGAGTCAGGCCTCGTCACCCAAGAGTCAGAATATGGGTTGTAGCAGTAGCAGTAGCAGTACCAGCCATCCACCAGTAGTAGTAGACCACAGTTCTCCCTGGCTTCTGATAGATGCTACATTATTATTGAGCACATAGAGAATGAGATTATGGACTGGTTGCAAACTCCTCCTCTCAGCAGGGTGATGTGGATGTCACTTCTGAGTCTGACATCGTGCCTTAGAGCCAGGGGTCACAGCATACCTACTGCTCCTCCTCCTTGCAACGCCAGAGGAGCCTTTCAGTTGTATCCTCCCTGTCTTCACTGTTCCCTCCTAGTGAGGCACCTTTTTTTCCAGAGAAGACAAAATTCTTTGTGCTATGGAAAATACTCAAGAGAATCTTCCTGTTAATGACTGAGAAGCGTCAGCGATGATGTGAGAAGTGTCAGCATTTGGACTGCTATGAGGTGGAGGTTCAGGAGGAGGCAGGCGACCCCGTGCATAGTTGTGGTGTTGGACGTAATGGCACTGTTAGTATAGAGCAGGGAATTGAAAAGGAATATAGCAGTCTGATAAACGGTGACAGAGAGGGTGAAAACTATGATGATGATTATGTGTTAGACAGGACCTGAATCAGTGTGCTTAGAAGGAGGGAACATCAGAGGAGAAGGGTGGTGGCCACTGTAGCAATAACGAGTGGACCAATAAAGAGTGGAGGCAATGTACATCCAAAACCTCCAAAAAATAACTGACAGGAACAGATCTGCTTCTACTGTGGTCAGCTAAGGAACTGTTGATGCCAGTGATGCTGTGGGAATAGGTTCAAAATGTGCCAGACCTAGGGCAAGCTTGGCTGCCTTTAGCTATGTGCAATCTACTCCTGAAAGGAACTTTTTCTACAGAAGGCCGACACACAAAACCATAGCCGTGTGCAAGATCTGCAGGATTGAAATAATGGTACTTTCACACTAGAAGCAGGACGGATCCGACAGGCTGTTCACCCTGTCGGATCCATCCTGCCACTAGTGTGAAAGTAGCCTAAGATGTGGGCATTCAAACACAAGCCAGGGCTCTGTTGTAGTACATGAGTCAGATCCTGTGGGAAAAAAGAACTGGCCAACATTTAAAATCGGAACAACTCTTGGTCTTCTTTGAGGCAGGCCGTATCCCCAAGCACTACAGTGTCCTTGTCATCATCATCAGCTGCTTTTCTCCTGCTCAGATTCTTCCTCCTTGCCCTCCACTCCACTGTGAGACATCCATATGAAATGTGTGACCATGAGAAAACCATTCACAACCAGCAAATAGCTTAACTTCTACCTGTTCAAGTTGCTATTGATGCAGAACCACTTAGTTGTTGTAATTGTGGCGCAGTTCCATGCCTTCGCCAAAATTGTTTTCTTTAAAAATGTATTTCTTTGGTATGCCATCAACTACTTTTGGCTGTGTCCATAGTGATGCAGTTCCGTGCCTTCACTACAATGAAATTCTGTAGAATTGAATTTTTTCTTCTGCCATCTGCGGCAGTTTTCTAAATGACTGTGGCTTTTCCCTGGAACATACCCTATTTCTTGAGCCCATGAATTTCTGGGGAGGCAGCTTAGGACAATAGTTGGGACTGGCCCAGTTTGCAATAGTGCAGCAGGTGATGTCTCAACCAAATGGACAAAGGTTTCCTCTGCCAATGTACAAAACATCACTTTTGTCAAAATTAATCAGGTTTGTATCCATGAGGATCTTCACATACCTACTGCTGAGGCTGATGAATTGATGTGCCCTTGTGGACCATATGTCTGCTGCTGCCGCCATCATGCCACTGCCACTGCCTGCCTACCATCATGTTCTGTGTCATATAGCAGTTGCTGCTACTGTCGCCAGCATGCCACTGCCACCGTCTGCCTGCCTACCATTATGTTCCATACCATAAGGATGCTTCTACTCCCTGCTGCCACTTCCATTACCCCTACTGCCACTACCATTACTGTACACAGCCATACTACTATCGATAAACAGCCACACACACATCTACTGCCTTGTCTGTTCCCTGTTAGGGCTGTGGCGCTAATGTTGCCGCTACTATTGCAGCTATATGTCACTGTTACCCAACCTCTTACACATCCGCACTAAAAGGGAGAATTTTTCCAGGCTTGTTAGGAACATGCCATTCTTACTTCTGACAATTAACACTTGTGTGTTTATAAATATGGGCAGGTATTCTGCCCCTGTTAACGCATAATTTTTGGATACTTGTGCAGAACAAGCTACTGTTTCTCATGACACTAACTTGTGAGTGTGTGTGTGTGTGTGTGTGTGTGTATAAACAAGGGCAGGCATCTGCACCCATTAGACCATTATTTTTGGACTCTTGGTCTCAACAAGGCACTGGGGGAGATTTACCAAACTGGTGTAAAGTTGAACTGGCTTAGTTGCCTATAACAACCAGATTCCACCTTAAATTTTTCACAGCTCCTTTGGAAAATAAAAGGTGGAACCTGATTGGTTGTTATGGGCAACTAAGCCAGTTTTACTTTACACCAGTTTTTTTAAATCTCCCCCATTGTTTTTCCCATAACAATGTATGTTTAAATACTATCTGCCCCTGATAAGGGACAATTTTCGGAAGCTTACTAAGATAAAAAAGCATAACACATGTTAGTGTAGTGTGTTTTTAAACACATGAGTTTACCCATAGCTATTTATGTCAGTGTCACTTTATTTACAACAACCAGATGGCTGGCACTCCACATTTAAGCGAACTTTGGTGCTCAGTGATGGGAGGATGTCCCAAAATTATAAGAAAAAGGTTCATGGCACTCAAGTATACTAAATAGAAAATTAAATATTTATTGAAGCCACCATTAGTTTTCAATGGTTTTATTTATGGCCATAAATATTGAAAACTAATGGTGGCTTCAATAAACATTCAATTTTCTATTTTCTATATTTGAGTGCAGTGTCACTTTATTGACATTATTTGCTATTACTGTTATTGCGTTCAAGAGCATAAAAGGTGGGTGGAAGAAAGAGCAACGATTTGTGAAAAAATAAAAAAGAGATAATGGAAAGATATAAAAAATCATATAGTGTTGATTCAAATTACTTCAAATTACTTTCAAGAAGTTCATTCATCTATAATACACCTTTAAAGAGAAAGTATACATCATGTACTGGCTGATCTGCTTAGAATTGAACATCAGTTTATAGTCTCTTCTACATAATCTATGGAGATGAAAATGTTTCCACCTTATTCAGGATATGTTTACATTTAATAACCGCCCACCCTGTCCTTTTAGAAAATATATGAATAGTAATATCTAATAGTTATTTAGTTTTCTTTATGCAGTAGTTTTAACACCTCTACTACATAGCTTGGGGCGACTGCTAATAAGATTTTCTTTCTTTCTCAAGGAGTTAAGTTTCCATGCTCCAAAAACTTTGTAGCACCCCAAGGTATTAAGATCCAACAGCTCAATATATTCTTTTAATTCTAGTTTCTAGTGTATATCATGTACATTGTGCGGCCGACATACTGTAGTTACCAGAGACGAAAGCTTCTGTCACATCATGAAACAAGCGACTCTCATGACTTATTTATGTTAAGGAAGATTGTTGTCCCTGAAGGATCTCGGTAAGGTTATGCCAAGTTTACAAAGTATTTTAAATGAACTCTGGCTAAAGAGGTGCTTTAAGGCACTGCAGTATTCAGCTGTCCAAAATTGTAAAGTTAATTATAGTTATGAGTATGAAATGCAGCATTGATGCAAATAACTCAGCTGCACTGTAAATGGGACTTGATTTTGAGATGGCTATTTTTAACATGGATTCAGATATATAACAAATATAAATCAAGAACCAAAAAATGAATACAAAATTTGAGCTAGGCTGGATTAGCACATTTGAAAAAAGAAGGGTAACAGCCGGCTCACCTCCGGTGTCCTATGTGACGGTGCATGGAGCGGACTCAAGCCAGTCCTCAATGTAGATCCACAAAAATAGAAAGAAGGCTCCAACACCAGGCGTAGACGTTTCAACAATCCCGATCTTTATTCATCAACATATTCCAAATAAATACAACAGTCAGTGGCACTGGCTCCCACTTAAACCCAGTAGATCTACGCGTTTCGAACAGTAATGTTCTTAGTCATGATCCAAAGTGTCTGACATGTTCTGAATTGAAATAGGGTTCAACTCCAGCATCCCCACCCCCCAGGAGGAGTTTGGTAAAACAGGGTGGACACGGAATCAATCAGATCCATGTGAGACACCTGTATAAACATTTTCACCCGTGACATATATTATCCATCCTAGTAACAATAAACATACAATATAAAATCATATAGCTTTTCCCTGTTGGTACAGATATGATGACCCTACATAATACAGATTGCATTAATTACACATATAAATGTTGGACTAAATTGGTAGCATCGTTAGAATATATTATGCTAAAAATTGATTGCCTCACATTCGACATTTCATATAATTCCGGTATTATTATTCATTCAATGTGATCCTGCCAGCAACATTCATATTCCCCTGTGGGGATAAATCTATAATGATTAACCTCTAAGTCCAGTTGATACCATAGTCGCAGAAATCGCGTGGTGTGAACTGGAACCACGGTCTGCACATATCAGGTGGTAAGAGAGTTAAAACGAACGTTATGCAATCAATTACTGCAATCTGTGATAGTCTCCCCTACTGTGTTAAATTAATCTCCGAATCCAATAATCATCATGTTCACAGAAACCGTGTGGTGTGAACTAGAGCAGAGGTCTAGAAACACCAAGTGGTCAAATTGTTATAGCAAATCCGACATAAACAATCGCTATGGTCAGAATTGATATTTCCATCTGATATACTATAGTTTATGTGTACAAGTACCTTATTAATAAGAGAGTTACATATCTCTACCTTATCTTTGAATATAAATATATGTTATCGGCTATATGGGAATGACTAAGTATAAATAGATGTATTTATTTGAGAACTTACTCTCCATAGACATTCTCAAATATCCGATAGTAATCTTAATAGCCCAGGATTGTATTTTATGTTCTAATCCGCTGTATTATATCTATTTCTGAAGTTATTTGTACCGTTCTTATGGGACATCATATACTGAATACACTTATTATATAAGAACTGAACATTTAGGTCTCCATATTTTGACCTCTGTGATGATAATTTATGTTATCCATATATTATATTTTTATTTTTTTATATTATTTTTTGTTATTTATTTCAAGTTTTGGACAATTTTGTTCCATATGTATATTTTGTATTATTTGTTTGTCAATGTCTATATGGATACTGCTTTTACATGTCGGAGGATAAATTATATACGAAATTGTGATATAGCATATATGTGTTCCTATGATGTTTTAATATCAATTAAATCGTACATATGTGTTGTGGAAAAATTCCCAAATTACATATAATGCACGTATTACTTTGAGGGACACCCTAATTGTAAAGGGAATCTAATCTTAAGTAAGGGAAAAAAACATATGTTAAAAATAACCATATATAAGAGGAATTCGTATATAGGTATAGGTATAAAAACAGAGCAATAATGGTTATGCTGCATGATGACTTCAATATAAATACATTAATTCCTTTTTGAAGTTGAAACCTTGCGGAACTCTATTATTAAGTCTCCAAATCCAGAAGGCTTCCCGTAGGAGGATTTTTTGTTTTATATTACCGCCTCTTTGTCATAATGTGACACATTCAAATGCGAAAGTGCTAAAAGTATTAATATTGCGATTATGGACGTCTATGGAATGATTTGCTGAATTTGATATTCCTGTTGTTAGTGGATTGGAGATGTAGTTTAAATGCTCACGTAATCTGTCTTTGAATTTCCTACTCGTTCATCCCACATACATTAAATCACATGTTGTACATGTGATGATATAGATAACTCCCGCTGTATTGCAGTTGATATAGCTCTTAATGGGGAAAATCTCGGAGTGTGTTGAATTGTGGAATTCTTTGGTAGTTTTAGTAACTTTACATGTTTTACATCTCTGACCTCCACATTTTGAAAAACCCGTATATTTAAGCCAGGTGGGTGGATTTTTTGTTTGCGTTGGGGTGTACATAGAGTGTGATAGTGTCTTACCCAGGGTATTGGGTCTCCTGGATACGACACGGCAGCCATCCCTCAGAACCTCCCTCAAAATATCATCCTCATATAAAATAGGAAGACAGTTTTGAATGATCTTCTTAATTTTAGGGAATTGTCTACTATAGGTTAACACCAAGGTAGGTATGGATTCTCTATCTTGACTAGTCCCTGGCATGATATTTCTATTTGTATGTTTATTTTATTTTTTTATTGTTATGATAATTATTGTCCTTAGTCAAAATTTTGGTTTTCATATTTGATTTAAGGCCTAGCAAATTTGATCTAGACTGATTTTTTGCAATTTTAAGACCTCTAGAGAGCATCCATTGAGGGTACCCTCTAATCTTGAGGCGTTTCCATATGTTCATACATTCCCTGTCAAAGGCCACATTCGTACTGCAATTTCTTCTGGCTCTTATGAATTCCCCAACTGGGATGCTTTTTATTGTGTGTGATGGATGATGGCTGTTCGCCTTTAAAATAGTATTTCCTGATATTTCTTTACGGTAAGTTTCCGTTAGTACTATCTGGTCAGGAATCCCAGTTAATTTTAGATCTAAAAAATTGATTCAGAACATGTCAGACACTTTGGATCATGACTAAGAACACTACTGTTCGAAACGCGTAGATCTACTGGGTTTAAGTGGGAGCCTGTGCCACTGACTGTTGTATCCATTTGGAATATGTTGATGAATAAAGATCGGGATTGTTGAAACGTCTACGCCTGGTGCTGGAGCCTTCTTTCTATTTTTGTGGATTAGCACATACACCACTTGTCTGTATTAATATAGGTGGTCCATCAGATTACACTATTTACACACTTCGAATATCACAAGTAAAGACCGGCACTTCACTCCTTGTTCAAAAAAATGTTGCTTTATTAAAGCATAGAGGATACACAGCGCTGAAGCGACACGTGTTTCGGCTCGAATGCGAGCCTTTTTCAAGCATAGTGTGCATTAACAAGAAACACATTTAAATAGTGCGCCATCCCCGGCGTCAAGCGTGCTGACATCACATCACCATAGAAACATATATACACAAAACATCAAACGCAACAATTACAAGCATTGTGGTAACATAATCATGATGCTGGAAGACATCTAAATAGATCTTGTAACTTCATATAGATAAATGGGCTGTGAAAAAGAGAAATAGAAGAGGTAAGCCAGCAACATGAGATGCAAACAAGCAAGATTCACTTTTGTCAAAAATAATTACCCTGAGATGTTAAATCTCATACAGGCTACACATGGGTTAAGGATTTCCAGTCTGGTCATTTTTTCTGTGACTAGATGAATGCAAAAATATAAATTGGAATAAAATAACATGTAAAAACCATGTAAAAAAGAAAAACATACATCATATTAAACCTACAAAAATGCACTCAATTCATACTCCCGATTGAGACCTCTTGGTTCAAGGGTTTGCAGAGTGTGAATCCAAAAACTTTCCCATTTTTTAAGCATTAGCAACCTGTTGCCACCTCTACGGGGTGGCAGTACCTGCTCTATGATCTGAAATCTTAATTGTGACACATTGTGAGAACATCTATCGAAATGAAAAGGAATCAGTAACAGCAGATTTTTCTTACATATGTTAGATTTGTGGTTACTGAACCTATCCTTCATTCTGATAGATGACTCACCAGTGTACAAAAGGCCACAAGGGCACTTTAACAGATACACTACATAATTACTGTCACAGGTAAAAAAAACTTTGACAGGAAATTTTTTACATGTGTGTGGATGGGAAAAGGATTCACCTTTAATCACTGCCGAACAATGAACACATTGTAAACAGGGAAAGGTACCCTTTCTGTGTGTGGAGAGAAAAAGTTGACGTGGCATATTCATGGTACCTCCTATGTCTGCTTTGACAATTGTGTCCCTAATGTTTTTTGTTCTTTTATAACAGATCATAGGTATATCCCGTATACCACGATTCCTGAGGAGGAGTGCCGACTGTCTGCATCTTTACTATTTACACACTGTCATGGAATTTTCTGGGCCATCATAAAGTGATACAACACCCAATATACAATACCATAGGATGTATCAATCGGTTAGATTTTTAACTTTTAGGAGTAAGTTTTCTTTATAACAAACTGGAAAGCATAGGCTACTTTCACACTCGCGTTTTGGGCGGATCCGTCATGGATCTGCAAAAACGGATCTGTTACAATAATACAACTGCATGCATCCATCATGAACGGGTCCGTTTGTATTATCTGTAACATAGCCAAGATGGATCCGTCTTGAACTCCATTGAAAGTCAATGGGAGACAAATCCGTTTTCTATTGTGCCAGATTGCGTCAGAGAAAACGGATCTGTCCCCATTGACTTACATTGTGTACCAGGTCGGATCAGTTTGGATCAGTTTGGCTCAGTTTCGTCAAGCGGACAGCAAAACGCTGCAGGCAGCGTTTTGGTGTCCGCCTCCAGTACAGAATGGAGACTGATCAGATGCAAACTGATGCATTGGATCCTTTTCTTTTCAGAATGCATTAGGGCAAAACTGATCCGTTTTGGACCGCTTGTGAGAGCCCATGACGGATCTCACAATCAGAAAGGCAAAACGTGAGTGTAAAAGTCGCCTAATTTAATGTATATGTAGTAGATTGTGTTTTCTTTCAATTATTAGCTCTCCTGAGCTTAGAAATATACTATGGTCAGCAGTACTGGGGTACTTAATCAATGAATACAGATGTTTAAGCCGCTAACCATGCAGTCTGCCTTTGTCAATATTTGTGGAAGGATGGGTTGTTCTAAACAGCTCACTTAACTTATGCGTGGTCCAGTAATAGAATGCTACCATTGCATCAAGTAAGTTCATGAAATTTCTTCCATTCTACATATTCCATGATCAACTGTGAATGGTATTATTGTAAAGTGAAAGCATTTTAGGAGCCACAGCAACTAAGCAGACCACATAGTGCCTAAAAGTCACCAACGCTCTGCTATATTCCAAACCTCTTCTGGGATTAACATCAGCATAAAAACATTAATTGCATATACAGTCCTGATCAAAAGTTTAAGACCACTTGAAAAATGGCAAAAAATCACATGCAACAAGAAGAAATGAGAGTGAGACAAAACATTTTTTGAGCATTCAATTTAATGAAAACAACGAATAAACTGAAACAGTTTCAGCTGATCAAAAGTTTAGGACCACATGCCTTTAAAAGGTCAAATCTGTGCAAAGATGTGGATTCATTGTCATTTTCTGTCAGGTAGTCACACCTTGTGATGGCAAAAAAACTCTCCCTTTTTGAACGTGGTCGGGTTGTTGAACTGCATAGCAGGGTCTCTCACAGCGCGCCATCGCTGCTGAGGTGGGACGCAGTAAGACAATCATTTGGAATTTCTTAAATTCCTAAATGATCCTGAGGGTTATGGAACAAAAAAGTCAAGTGGAAGACCCAAAAAAATGTCATCAGCACTGAGCCGGAGGATCCAATTGGCTGTCCGTCAAGACACTGAACGATCATCGACCCAAATTAAGGCCCTTAATGGTGCTGACTGCAGCCCCATAACCATCAGACGGCATCTGAGACTGAAGGGCTTCAAAAACAAAAAACGTCTTCAAAGACCTCGTCTCCTTGAACGCCACAGAACTGCTTGTTTGGACTTTGCAAGAGAGCACCAAACATGGGACATTCAAAGGTGGAAGAAAGTTTTATTCTCTGATGAGAAAAAATGTAACCTTGATGGTCCTGATGGTTTCCAACGTTACTGGCATGACAAGCAGATCCCACCTGAGATGTTTTCTACGTGCCACAGTGGAGGGGGTGCCATAATGTCTGGGGTGCTTTTTCCTTCAGTGGAACAATGGAGCTTCAGGAAGTGCAGGGGCGTCAAACGGCCGCTGGCTATGTCCAGATATTGCAGAGCGCATTCCTCATGACTGAGGGCCCTCGTCTGTGTGTTAACGATTGGGTTTTTCAACAGGACAAGGCTACAGTACACAATGCCCGCAGGACAAGGGACTTCTTCCAGGAGAATAACATCACTCTTTTGGCCCATCCTGCGTGTTCTCCTGATCTAAATCCAATTGAGAACCTTTTGGGATGAATGGCAAGGGAAGTTTACAAAAATGGACAACAGTTCCAGACAGTAGATGGCCTTCGTGCGGCCGTCTTCACCACTTGGAGAAATGTTCCCACTCACCTCATGGAAACGCTTGCATCAAGCATGCCAAAACAAATTTTTTCAGTGATAAACAATAACGGCGGAGCTACTCATTACTGAGTTCATGTTTGTAAGTTGGATTTCTGTTTTGGGGGGTTAAGTTTTTTTTTGGAGGTGTGGTCCTAAACTTGCCTGTTTCAGTTTATTTGTTGTTTTCATTAAATTGAATGCTCAAAAAAGGTTTTGTCTCACTCCCATTTCTTCTTGTTGCATGTTGAAGCTCTACTTGGAACCTTGTTAAGATCCAGCCATGCTAAATATGATTTTTTGCCATTTTTCAAGTGGTCTTAAACTTTTGATCAGAACTGTATGTCCATGACCAAGCATACTGCCAAGCATTGGATGAGTAGAATCTTGTTCTGTGGAGTGATGATTCATGCTTTTTATTTGGCAGTCTGTTGGATGAATTTGGGTTCAGTGAACGCCTAGTGAAAATTACCTACCAGGATGTATTGTGCTAACTGTAAAGTTTGGTGAAGGAGGGATAATGTTATAGGGTTGTTTTTAGTGGTTGGACTAGGCCCTTAGTTCCAATGAAGGGAAATATAAATATTTAAGAACTCCCCAATTTTTTAAAATTTCTTAACCTGTTAGAAAGGTACACAATGTAATCTGTAGTTAATGTAATCTTCTTTCCAGTGTCTGTAATTGTGAGCTATCCCCTCCCCTCTGCTTCTCAGCTGTGTCTTACCAGCTGTGACTTTCCAAATAACACAACATCTTATGTGTTTACAGGAAGTCAGTTTTTCTATGTATCCCTATGGGACCCTCAATGTCAGTCTCATAGAACTGCATAGAGAAGTAACTGACTTCCTGTCCTGTGTCATTTGGAGATCAGAAAGTTGGTTACTTGGCACAGCTAAAAATTAGAATTGAATGTATAGCTCACAAATACAATCACTGATGAGATTACCTTAACTACAGATACACCTTTCTGACTGGTCAGAGAATTTATTTATTTTTTGCGGGAGAAGACATTTTGGACAATTTATACTTCCAACTTTTTGGAAACAGTTTGGTGAAGGGTCTTTTCTATTCCAGCATGACTGTGACCCCTTGTGTGAAGCAAGGTACGTACATAAAGGCATGGTTGGTTGATGAGGAAGAACTTTGCTGGCTAATACAGTGAGCGCTGGCCTGAACCCCATAAAAACACCTTTGGGGTGAACTAAAATGGAGATTATGAGCCAGACCCTCTCATTCAAAATCAGTGTCTGGCCTCACAAATGCTTTTCTGGAAAATGGTTTAAAATTCCCATAGACACACTCCAAAACCTTGTAGAAAGCCGTCTGAGATGAATGGAACACACAAAACTGATTGGTCATACTGTAAGCAAAATCACAGAAGAAAAGAGGAATAACCCTCCCTAAAATATAACCTTTATTAATGACATTTAAAATAGGTAGTGCCTAGTCATGGGAATTCTAAAATTGTTGAAGATTAACCGGAGAGCTCCTTTGGCCCACTAGGTAAACTGTACCCCCTCGAGGATTTAGTCTGAATGGTAACACCGGTGTGATAGTCAGACAGGGAACTGGTAAGGGGAAGCTATCCCTGTCTTTCCTTACCTAAAGTGGAATAGCTGTCCTCATAAGAGTGATCCCACTGTCCTCGAAGCTGCCCACCGGGAAGCCCTGGCCTAGCAAACAGCTGATGGAGCCAGTGGGTGTAATATTATGTTGTACGGACAGGGATGTCTAGAAGACCCTAGGGTCTAGTATATTGGGATCCAATAAACCATGGATACCCAACCTGTGTCCCCCCTGCTGTTGCAATACTACAACTCCCAGCATGTCTGGAGAGCCTACAGCTATTAGTGCATGAAGCGAGTGGTTCTTTTGCAACAGCTGGAGGGACATAGGTTGAGCATTCTTGCAATAAACCAAGGGTAACTTTGGGGTGGATAACCCCCTATGTGCAGACGTATAAGTGGATGGATACTTTGCTATTTCGGGGAGAGATCTGCCCCAACGTGCCCTACTGGAGCCGGACAGCAGTCCTAGGGAATGACCCCCACTAGTTAGAGATATGGTCAGGAAACCCTGACTAATTGTTAGAACCCTAATGCCCCCGGAGTAGGATTAGGAATGTCTAAAATTGTAGATAGTTATAATGTACTCTAAGTATTTGACCAAAAAATTGGGTCCATCTGGTTCTGTGGGCCCATGCCCTAGATAGTCATAAATGTCTATGCCGAAAGTGTTTTCCCCCGTGGATCAGAGTTACGGAGTTCATCAGGGGCTTATGCCAGAATGACAAAATAGAGTATTGTTGATAACTATTCCAAAGATAGCCTAGTAAAGTACAATAAAATTCAGCCTAATATGTATAGTTGCCTATATATTTCCTATAGTATGTACAAAGTTTCTTGTACCCAATGTAATTTGCATCATGTCTAGTCTTCACAGTAATAGGTAAATGTGAAGTTTTGCTTTAAAAAGAGAAAGATACCTGGATACATTGTATCTATGTCTTTCTTTCTCTCTGATGTATCGTAAAGGACTCAATTTGAACCATGCTGACAGACTTGGAGACCCTTTGAACTCCCTCCCAAATTCCATAAAAGAGTTTCCATAACAATCCATGGTGATCGAAACCCAGGAAGGTCAACAGACTTCTTTTTACCCGATCAGGACTACTGAAATTGAACAACTGCAGTGGGTAACCCTTTGTGTTACTAAGTCTTTCAGTACTTCATGATGGTTTTGGACAGGTATGTAGGGGTCTAACAAGTTAGACCTTCCTTAACCAACCCCTGTCAATGTGTATTTGTAACTGTTTGTAGAACCTGTTTCTTACTAACTGACTTGTGTGGATGTGGAGGTGACAGTCTCTACACGCTGGTGTCCACTACAGAGTGGCTGATCACGTTTCTCATGACTGCAGTTTTGGTAAGTGGTTTTGGGCATACCCGGAGCATCAGCGAGCTTCTCATTCCATTAATCAGTTAACCTAAAAATTGTATCTTATGAATAGAACATATTGTTTTAGGTGTATATGTAGTATTACTGTACAGTCCATTGGATACCAGGATTAGAAAATTAAATCTATTCAATGAGTTATGTTGGAACCCCAACCTCAGTTCATTCCAGGGGAGTAAGCAGAACTGTGAATTTAAATGAAGGAATCCCTCAAGACTACAAAGGGTTATTTCTGTGTCAGCTCCAGAGGTTCATTTGTACTTTTAACCAGCATGCTGTCAGGAAGAGGAAGAGTCAGATAAAGGTTATTATGGCTGTATGTGGAAACTGCATAAAGAAGTAGCAGTGATTGTCTGCTGTTCAGTGTTGTATGTGATCCTCATTATCTGGATGTTGTGTCAGATTAGTAATGCACAGTTAAATTCATACCTTGTATTAAGATTGTCCTGAATTAAGAATCTCCTCGCGAGTGCCGCGTGCCTGGGGAAATCTAGGTCTGTCTCAATAGGTGAGATATTTGGTACCTTAAACCCTGTTTTGAACTCTTGTGATGCTAAACGTCTGTCCTGGGAGTTACAGGAAGTTCGGACAATGGAGTCCAGCAAAAGGAGGTCTCCATATGGGAGACTCTGTTCTCTGTATTGTAGTTCTTGCGAGGCTTTTCATCCGTCACATGTGCGTTTTTGCTGGATCAGTCATAGGTTCAGCAAAGACGCTTCTGGTATATAATACAACTATCCATCCAGCTGTATTTTATCCCAAATGAACAAGACAAATCCATCACTAAATCCAATGTAAGTTAATAGGTGCCAGATCCATTTTTTTTGTGTCCAATGGCAACTGATCCATTTTTTCAGACACGTCTTCTTGATCAGTATCCCATGACGCACTCAAAAACGCTGCTTGCAGCGTTGCAGCGCTTTTGTGTGCATCGTAGGAATGCAACGGAACATAATGCATTCTGGTGCACTCCATTCCATTCAGTTCAATTTTGTCCCCATCGACAATGAATGGGGACAAAACTGAAGAGTTTTCCTCCGCTTTTGAGGTCCTATGATGGATCTCGATAGTGGAAAGGAAAACGCTGATGTGAAAGTAGCCTAAGTGTATCCACTTTTGTCACAGTATATACCTTGGTTGAGCACAAGAATGGGGAAAAAAAACTGTGGAAGGTTTTGAAGAAAAGGTGGATATGTAATGATAAGGTACGTGGTTAAGACTTGAAATGTTGGGGCGGAGCTAGCGCCGAAACAGAGCGGACATGTGAAGCGCTGCTCTCCTGCAGATATACCCTAAAAAGCCTGGATGTTCCGCTCCACTGGTCGCCAAAATGGTCAAGATAGGTGACCAAAAGCCTACTGTCCAAGCAGGTCAAGCTCGTTCCGCCAGTCAACCTGGCGATATGGATCGATTTATCAGAAAAGCAGCGGCTGCTGCTGTGAATAGAGAGCCCAAGATGGCGCCCGGCACTCCTAGGAGCGGCAACAACAGAGCAGTCAGAGAGGCGGCCGAATCGGATGGGGTAAGAGATGATTCTCCTGACCCTGATAGCCTACCCATATCCCGCTCTTACCTTAAAGAAGCTTTATTAGACGCTCTGGGCCCCATCAGCCTGGATTTAGCCTCCATTAAGGAGGATGTCCGCCACATAGGCAGAAGAGTGGAAGGCCTAGAAGAAAATCAGGCGGTCATCATCAGTCATCAATCGGAGGCAGCTAATAGCCTCATGATATGCCAGAATCACCTTAACTCCCTGTATGCAGCCGTTGAGGATCAGGAAAACAGAGGGAGGAGAAACAACCTGCGTTTCCGTGGAATCCCCGAGTCTGTGCCCCCAGTAGATGTTCCACACACAGTCATCCAAATTTGCCTGCAAATCCTGGGCCCGGACTCGGTCCATGAAGTAATCATAGAGAGAGCCCACAGAGCCCTGCGTCCCAAGCCACAAGCCTCAGATCCTCCCCGGGACGTTATATGCAAATTTTTGCACTTTCCTGTCAAGGAAGCCATCTTATCCGGAGCCAGGCAAGCTGATCCTCTAAGATGGGAGAACAACCATATAACAGTCTTTCAAGACCTATCACAGTCCACCTTGAAGAAGCGTCGATCCTTGAAGCCACTAACGGAATGGCTCCGTCAACATAACACCATATACAGATGGACCTTCCCGTTTGGTCTGTCTTTTGCATATTAAAGATGACGGGTCAACATCTCCTCCTATGGGGACTTAGAAAAGGCTTATACCCATTTGAAAATTCCTCCTCTGGACATAGAAAATTGGGAGATGGTCCAGAGCCTTCTACCTTTAACATCACTACCTGCGATATCTTCCTGGGAGACCCTGCGCACCCCAAGATCGCAAAAGACCAAGAAAAATTATCCCGCCTCTACCCCTAAGAGACTCTCTCTGCCAGATAAATGATTACCTGCTTTCCCCCTATTATCTAGCTATCCAGTAGTATTGGCCCTTTAAGGGTATTATCTACATAATTACATGACGTTTAGTCTTATTCCTCCCCCGACGTCAATGTCATTGTTAAAGTTATTGTATTTTGCTCTATTATGCTTTAACAGTAATCTCAGGTTTGAGCTTGATCTCAAGCTTGTGTTGTGTTTTTTGTTATTTGTTCTCAATTTTTTTTCTTGTGACAGGTACTCCTTTTCTAACCACAAGATGGCCCGATGCTGCCTTGTAGATGCAAGATATCAGATTACTGCTACATACTCACGGTCTCCTTCCCTCATCAAACAGGTCTTTTTTGTTTTATTTGCTGGTTCCTTGCCCCTCGCCTTAACAGGCAGCACCCTTGTTGGGGGAATCAGGTTGGCGCCCTTTAATCTCTCCCTAACCACACCTTATATATGATGATGTCGGACGTTCACCTGATTTCCTACAATGTCAAGGGACTGAGATCCCCCTCTAAGAGATGTAGAATATTCTCACTATTGAAAAAAGCTAATGGCTCTATTATTTTCCTCCAAGAGACCCATTTCAAACACGGCCACTATCCCAATCTCTCCTATGCCAAATATCCCACTTGGTTCCATTGTGGGGCTAGTGGTGCTGCCTCGAAGGGTGTGAGCATAGGATTACGCAAAAACTTTCCTTTCACCCTCCTTTCACAAATTTTAGACCCAGAAGGTAGATACCTTATCCTGAAGGGCACAATTGGCCAACAAACCGTCACTCTAGTGAATGTCTACGCCCCAAACTCAGGTCAAGTAGATTGGCTTCTCTCACTCCTTAACCTACTAGAGGATCATGTAGAAGGCTCCCTAATCTTGGGAGGGGATCTTAACCTTACCCTAAATCCACTTCTGGATTCCTCTTCAAAAAAGTCCTCAATCTCTCATAGAAGCCTCAGATCTCTCCAAGTCAAAATATTTAATTTGGGCCTGGTAGATGTTTGGAGGTGTTTACAACCAGACGAATTAGACTTCTCCTTTTACTCTGCAGCGAATGACACTTGCACCAGGATTGATTATATTTTCCTACCTAAAGAAAAACTACAATTATACAAGCTAGCCAAGATTGGTGACATTACATTATCTGATCAAGACCCAATCTCATGTGAACTGCATCTTTTATCCTCCCCTCCTAGAACCCCAAACTGGCGATTTAATGAATCGCTACTAAACAATACCTCTCACAAAAACCAGATAGCCTCCCACCTTGAGGAGTATTTCTCTATTAATAACACCCCAGATATATCCCACGAAACGCTATGGGATGCTCACAAGCCCTATATCAGGGGCAAACTCATAAGCCTCTGCTCATTCCTCAAAAAAGAAGCAGAGAAAAAACTGAATCTCCTTCTGTCACAGATCCACACTATTGAGAAGAAACACAAACATTCTCACATTGCCTTGCACCTGTCGGAACACCTTTCTCTAAGGACTGAACTTAAGAACCTCCTGAATGAACGCTCTGCTAAATACTTCTTATCTTCCCAGCAGAAGTTTTACGCTCATGGCGACAAAGCTTCTAAATACATGATGAGGAGGATTAAACAGAGGAGAGAGTCCCGATTTGTCCAATGCATTAAAACCCCTCAGGGCTCGTCCTTGTTTAAATCTGAGGAAATCGTGGACCCATTTAAACTCTTCTATGAGTCACTATATAATCTCCCCTCCCAAGAGCTAAAATACTCCCCTGAGGAGAAAATACCCCGTATCAACCACTTTCTGGAATCCCTCACTCTCCCAACCCTGACCCGCACCCAGAAAGAGTCTCTCCCCAGGCCTTTCTCGACCCAGGAATTAGAGTCAGCCATAAAATCTACCCCAAGTGGGAAATGCCCAGGTCCGGATGGCCTCCCGATTCCATATTATTCCGCTTTTCAAAGCATTCTGACCCCCTTTCTTCTCCCAATCTACAATTCCTCTCTGGAGGGAAAGCCAATATCTTCCGACATGACTAGGGCCACCATCACTATAATCCCTAAGGACGGGAAGGACCCCTCCTCCTGTTCCAATTATCGTCCCATTTCTCTACTTAATGTGGATTTAAAGCTTTTAGCCAAAATGCTCGCCCTTCGTTTGAATAACTTCCTTCCCTTACTGATCCATCCGGACCAGGTGGGTTTTGTTAAAGGCCGAGAGGGCAAGGATAATACTGCCAAAGTCCTGAACTCCCTTTTCTACGCCTCTTACAGATCCTCACCCTTAATCTTGATCGGCACGGACGCCGAGAAGGCTTTTGACAGGGTGGACTGGTCATATATCCGTCTCACTCTGCAAAAATTTCAATTACCAGACTCTTTTATCAACTCAGTCTTCTCGATGTATACCCACTCCTCGGCGTCCGTGTCGGTCAACGGAATCCTTTCATCTAACTTCCCAATTAGTAACGGGACTAGACAGGGATGCCCTCTTTCCCCTCTTATCTTTGTCCTTATTATGGAAACACTTCTGCAGGCTTTGAGGCAGGAGAGAGACATCCGAGGCCTTCATGTATTGGGACTGGAGTTTAAGTTGGCCGCCTTCGCAGACGACCTCTTGATTATTACAACTAACCCCTTGAAATCCATGCCCATAATTCTCTCGCTTCTGAGCAGATTTGGGTCCATATCCAACTTTAAAGTTAACCCCACTAAGTCCCAGGTGATACACATGGGTTTGCCCCGCGCGACTTTCTCCTCCTTCAAAGCTTCCACCCCCTTTAACTGGGATACCCAGCAATTAACATACTTAGGTGTTAAACTTACCCCCTTTTTAACCGACCTTTATGCTTTAAACTTTAAACCCTTATTATCATCCATTACTGCCCAACTAGACTCACTTGACTTCCCCTTTCTATCCTGGTTTGGGAGAAAAAAACCTTCTTATGTCCCTCATTATGCCAAGGCTTACATATCTAATGCAGACTCTCCCTATAGAATTGCCCAGGTCATTCTTTACTCTCTTGAACAAACATATACGTAAATTTATTTGGCAAGGCAAGGCTCCTCGTATCTCCTTCTCTACCCTTTCCAAACCAAAAAAAGCTGGAGGGATAGGGTTACCTGACCCTGAAATATACATGAGATCTATTCTCCTGTCTAGGATTATAGATTGGATTAGATCCCCCCCCTCCAAAACATGGGTTACACTGGAAAATTCATTCCTAACAACTCCTTTAAGGGCCCTTTTATTATCAGGAAAACCTCTCCCTGGTCTACGCTTTATTCCTAATACTGTGATTAGGAATACTTTAAAAACTTGGAACTGGTTTGTAGCTAATAAAGGCTCCATATCCCTCCCCTCCCCCTTACTACTTATTAAGGACATAATCTCCCTTGCTCCGAAAGAACTTAGAGATAGCTTTCCCCCCTCCCTGCACACCTCTGACTCCCCTATAGAGACACTGGTAGACTCAGAGGGGACCTTGCTACCTGACCAAAAGTTATGTGACCTCCTAAAAATTAAGCTCAGCAACCCCATCACACTGAGCTTTCTGAAAGCAGAAACTCTCTCTTTACTCAAAAGCACTCCAATCCATACTTAACTCATCTAATCTCCACAATATATAGGAATCTAAAAAGCTCAGTTTCTGACCCCAAGCCAGCTATGGTAGGCCTATGGGAGAGAGATCTACAACGCTCCCTATCAGAAGCTGAGATTTCCTCCATACTGATTTCCCCACATAAAATTTCTAGATGCACCCGAGCGCAAGAAAATAGCTATAAGATTTTATCCCGCTGGTATAAAACCCCAGACAAAACCTGCCTATTCAGCAGAGACTCTTCAGATCTCTGTTGGAGATGTCAATCAGAGAAAGGTTCTTATTTTCACATATGGTGGTCTTGTGGTGTAATCAGGGGGTGGTGGGAGGAGATACTGAGGACCATCAACAAAATATGCCAGACTAATATTTCCTGTACCCCGGAACTAACCCTTCTCTCCCTGGGAGTCCAGAAAATCCCTAAATATAAAGCCTCTCTCTTCTTACTTATGTTAAGCGCAGCTAGACTACTTCTCCCGAAACTATGGCTTACTCAAGGTACTCCCAGCCATGAGAGTTGGTACACTAAGATAGACCAAATATATAGAATGGAGGAAATCTCCTATTGGGAACTGTTTTTCAAAAAATCTGGAATCCGTGGAAAGAATTCAGGCATTTCTCATAATGTTTTTCAATTAAGTATATGACATATCATACCATGGAATTACCTCCCCTTGTCCCCCTGTCTATTCTCCTTACCTTCCCTCCCTCCCCCTCCTTTCGATTACTATGTCGACTGACTTATACGCATTGTGCTGTTTTTTCAATATCTGGCCTACTAGTACTACTGTGGTAGTATACTGATGACAACGTCTCTACTTCACCGAGTTCTCTTAAAACTATTTTGTGCATGAGATATATGTACCTGTAATGTTACATGTTACATGTTTTTTCTACATGTGTGTTTTTTATGAAAATAAAAATCATTAATTGAAAAAAGACTTGAAATGTTGGTTATTAATTGTCTTTATTTGGATTAATGCAGAATGTGGAGAAAAAGAAGAGAGGAGTAAAGATTTGCATTTACATAATAATTTATGGAAAACTTAGTCCAGCTCACCTTCCTGGTCAAATGTGTAGTCCCGGCTCCAGAGGCCCTAGGGGAGTGTTCCCGTAGCAGGCTGCAGATAAGTAAAGAAAGGTCCCGGAGACAAATAGAGTTCCTCTGTCAGCTCTTCTTTATTATTCACGTATGGTTGACAGACATAAACACCAAGTACACGGCAGGAACATTGACGCGTTTCGGGTGAGTACCCTTAGTCGTAACCAACTAAGGGTACTCACCCAAAACGCGTCAATGTTCCTGCCGTGTACTTGGTGGTTATGTCTGTCAACCATACGTGAATAATAAAGAAGAGCTGACAGAGGAACTCTATTTGTCTCCGGGACCTTTCTTTACTTATCTACATAATAATTTACTCAGTGGCTCTAATGATTAAAGTTTGTATGTGATATGTGATATCCCTTATATAATGATTAAGTCCATGTGACATTGTATTTGTTTTATTTTATTATATGTGTTTTATTCTTCTTTTGTATACATGTCTGTTTATAGGAGAGAAGATGAAAAGATGTTGACATTATCTACCAGAAACAGACAATTGAGATTATAGTCAGTTGTTGGTGTGATGTGCATGTGTTTCCAGGAAAGCTGTATAAATGTTTCAAGGATATCACACAGAGAGGGCTTTATAGCAATGTTGTAGCTGTAAATCATTCACTGACTAGACAAAAAATAGGCGTGACTATAAGCAGCTGTTTGAGTGTGTGAAGTTTGTAGCCCAAGCAGAATGTGAATGGTTCATAGCAAAGTGTGGAGAGAAATCATTTACATATTAATAGTGTTTCATGTGTTTTCTGTGTTTTAATATAATGTGTATGAAGCTCTAGGAAAACATTTTCTTTTTTCTTGTTTTTTATAAGTTCAAAGAACTCCTGTGTGTTAATGTGATGGAAACGTTTCCTGTGATGTGTTAATCTGTATTGTCAAATTTGTTAGTTTCTATGTATTTATCATATTGAGTGTTGTATGTTTGTGCTCTTCAAACACCAGAGAACTGTTTTTATAAAAGCCTACTTATAGAGTTGAGCGAACATCTGGATGTTCGGGTTCGAGAAGTTCGGCCGAACTTCCCGGAAATGTTCGGGTTCGGGATCCGAACCCGACCCGAACTTCGTCCCGAACCCGAACCCCAATGAAGTCAATGGGGACCCGAACTTTTCGGCACTAAAAAGGCTGTAAAACAGCCCAGGAAAGAGCTAGAGGGCTGCAAAAGGCAGCAACATGTAGGTAAATCCCCTGCAAACAAATGTGGATAGGGAAATGAATTTAAAAAAATAAAAAATAAAAATAAATTAACCAATATCAATTGGACAGAGGTCTAATTCATGCCATAGCAGAGAATCTGGCTTCATGTCAGCAGAGAATCAGTCTTCATGTCATAGCAGAGAATCAGGCTTCACGTCACCCACCACTGGAACAGGCCACTGTCACATATTTAGGCCCCGGCACCCAGACAGAGGAGAGGTCCCGTAACAGAGAATCTGGCTTCATGTCAGCACAGAATCAGTCTTCATGTCTGAGCAGAGAATCAGGCTTCACGTCACCCACCACTGGAACAGGCCACTGTCACATATTTAGGCCCAGGCACCCAGGCAGAGGAGAGAGGTCCCATAACAGAGATTCAGGCTTCATGTCAGCAGAGAATCAGCCTTCATGTCATAGCAGAGAATCAGGCTTCACGTCACCCACCACTGGAAAAGGCCACTGTCACATATTTAGGCCCAGGCACCCAGGCAGAGGAGAGAGGTCCCGTAACAGAGATTCAGGCTTCATGTCAGCAGAGAATCAGTCTTCATGTCATAGCAGAGAATCAGGCTTCACGTCACCCACCACTGGAACAGGCCACTGTCACACATTTAGGCCCAGGCCCCCAGACAGAGGAGAGAGGTCCCATAACAGAGATTCAGGCTTCATGTCAGCAGAGAATCAGTCTTCATGTCATAGCAGAGAATCAGGCTTCACGTCACCCACCACTGGAACAGGCCACTGTCACATATTTAGGCCCAGGCACCCAGGCAGAGGAGAGAGGTCCCGTAACAGAGATTCAGGCTTCATGTCAGCAGAGAATCAGTCTTCATGTCATAGCAGAGAATCAGGCTTCACGGCACCCACCACTGGAACAGGCCACTGTCACACATTTAGGCCCAGGCACCCAGGCAGAGGAGAGAGGTCCCGTAACAGAGATTTAGGCTTCATGTCAGCAGAGAATCAGTCTTCATGTCATAGCAGAGAATCAGGCTTCACGTCACCCACCAATGGAACAGGCCATTGTCACATATTTAGGCCCAGGCACCCAGGCAGAGGAGAGAGGTCCCATAACAGAGATTCAGGCTTCATGTCAGCAGAGAATCAGTCTTCATGTCATAGCAGAGAATCAGGCTTCACGTCACCCACCACTGGAACAGGCCACTGTCACACATTTAGGCCCAGGCACCCAGGCAGAGGAGAGAGGTCCCGTAACAGAGATTCAGGCTTCATGTCAGCAGAGAATCAGTCTTCATGTCATAGCAGAGAATCAGGCTTCACGTCACCCACCACTGGAACAGGCCACTGTCACATATTTAGGCCCCGGCACCCAGGCAGAGGAGAGAGGTCCCGTAACAGAGATTCAGGCTTCATGTCAGCACAGAATCAGTCTTCATGTCATAGCAGAGAATCAGGCTTCACGTCACCCACCACTGGAACAGCCACTGTCACATATTTAGGCCCAGGCACCCAGGCAGAGGAGAGAGGTCCCATAACAGAGATTCAGGCTTCATCTCAGCAGAGAATCAGTCTTCATGTCATAGCAGAGAATCAGGCTTCACGTCACCCACCACTGGAACAGGCCACTGTCACACATTTAGGCCCAGGCACCCAGGCAGAGGAGAGGTTCATTCAACTTTGGGTTGCCCCGCAATATAATGGTAAAATGAAAATAAAAATAGGATTGAATGAGGAAGTGCCCTGGAGTACAATAATATATTGTAAAGGGGAGGTAGTTAATGTCTAATCTGCACAAGGGATGGACAGGTCCTGTGGGATCCATGCCTGGTTCATTTTTATGAACGTCAGCTTGTCCACATTGGCTGTAGACAGGCGGCTGCGTTTGTCTGTAATGACGCCCCCTGCCGTGCTGAATACACGTTCAGACAAAACGCTGGCCGCCGGGCAGGCCAGCACCTCCAAGGCATAAAAGGCTAGCTCTGGCCACGTGGATAATTTGGAGACCCAGAAGTTGAATGGGGCCGAACCATCAGTCAGTACGTGGAGGGGTGTGCACAGGTACTGTTCCACCATGTTAGTGAAATGTTGCCTCCTGCTAACACGTTCCGTATCAGGTGGTGGTGCAGTTAGCTGTGGCGTGGTGACAAAACTTTTCCACATCTCTGCCATGCTAACCCTGCCCTCAGAGGAGCTGGCCGTGACACAGCTGCGTTGGCGACCTCTTGCTCCTCCTCTGCCTTCGCCTTGGGCTTCCACTGGTTCCCCTGTGACATTTGGGAATGCTCTCAGTAGCGCGTCTACCAACGTGCGCTTGTACTCGCGCATCTTCCTACAACGCTCCAGTGTAGGAAGTAAGGTGGGCACATTGTCTTTGTACCGGGGATCCAGCAGGGTGGCAACCCAGTAGTCCGCACACGTTAAAATGTGGGCAACTCTGCTGTCGTTGCACAGGCAATGCAGCATGTAGTCGCTCATGTGTGCCAGGCTGCCCAGAGGTAAGGACAAGCTGTCCTCTGTGGGAGGCGTATCGTCATCGTCCTGTGTTTCCCCCCAGCCAAGCACCAGTGATGCGCCCGAGCTGCTTTGGGTGCCACCCCGCTGTGAACATGCTTCATCCTCATCCTCCTCCACCTCCTCCTCATCCTTGTCCTCCTCGTCCTCCAGTAGTGGGCCCTGTCTGGCCACATTTGTACCTGGCCTCTGGTGTTGCATAAAACCTCCCTCTGAGTCACTTCGAAGAGACTGGCCTGAAAGTGCTAAAAATGACCCCTCTTCCTCCTCTTCCTCCTGGGCCACCTCCTCTTCCATCATCGCCCAAAGTGTTTTCTCAATGAGACATAGAAGTGGTATTGTAACGCTGATAACGGCGTCATCGCCACTGGCCATGTTGGTGGAGTACTCGAAACAGCGCAACAGGGCACACATGTCTCGCATGGAGGCCCAGTCATTGGTGGTGAAGTGGTGCTGTTCCGCAGTGCGACTGACACGTGCGTGTTGCAGCTGAAACTCCACTATGGCCTGCTGCTGCTCGCACAGTCTGTCCAGCATGTGCAAGGTGGAGTTCCACCTGGTGGGCACATCGCATATGAGGCGGTGAGCGGGAAGGCCGAAGTTACGCTGTAGCGCAGACAGGCGTGCAGCAGCAGGGTGTGAACGCCGGAAGCGCGTACAGACGGCCCGCACTTTATGCAGCAGCTCTGACATGTCGGGGTAGTTGCGAATGAACTTCTGCACCACCAAATTCAGCACATGCGTCAGGCAAGGGATGTGCGTCCCAGAGCTGCAACGAGATTTCGCCCATTATCGCACACCACCAGGCCGGGCTTGAGGCTCACCGGCAGCAACCACTCGTCGGTCTGTTGTTCTATACCCCGCCACAACTCCTGTGCGGTGTGGGGCCTGTCCCCCAAACATATGAGTTTCAGAACGGCCTGCTGACGTTTACCCCGGGCTGTGCTGAAGTTGGTGGTGAAGGTGTGTGGCTGACTGGATGAGCAGGTGGAAGAAGAGGAGGAGGAGGCTGAGTAGGAGGAGGAGGAGACAGGAGGCAAAGAATGTTGCCCTGCGATCCTTGGCGGCGGAAGGACGTGCGCCAAACAGCTCTCCGCCTGGGGCCCAGGCGCTACTACATTTACCCAGTGTGCAGTTAGCGAGATATAGCGTCCCTGGCAGTGCTTACTGGTCCACGTATGTGTGGTTAGGTGGACCTTGCCACAGATGGCGTTGCGCAGTGCACACTTGATTTTAGCGGACACATGGTTGTGCAGGGAAGGCACGGCTCTCTTGGAGAAGTAGTGGCGGCTGGGAACAACATACTGTGGGACAGCAAGCGACATGAGCTGTTTGAAGCTGTCTGTGTCCACCAGCCTAAATGACAGCATTTCATAGGCCAGTAGTTTAGAAATGCTGGCATTAAGGGCCAGGGATCGAGGGTGGCTAGGTGGGAATTTACGCTTTCTCTCAAATGTTTGTGAGATGGAGAGCTGAACGCTGCCGTGTGACATGGTTGAGATGCTTGGTGACGCAGGTGGTGGTGTTGGTGGTACATCCCATGTTTGCTGGGCGGCAGGTGCCAACGTTCCTCCAGAGGCGGAGGAAGAGGCGGCGGCAGCAGCAGAAGAGGCCGAGGCGGCAGCAGCAGAAAAGGTAGCAGGGGGAGCCTGAGTGACTTCTTTGTTTTTAAGGTGTTTACTCCACTGCAGTTCATGCTTTGCATGCAGGTGCCTGGTCATGCAGGTTGTGCTAAGGTTCAGAACGTTAATGCCTCGCTTCAGGCTCTGATGGCACAGCGTGCAAACCACTCGGGTCTTGTCGTCAGCACATTGTTTAAAGAAGTGCCATGCCAGGGATCTCCTTGAAGCTGCCTTTGGGGTGCTCGGTCCCAGATGGCGGCGGTCAGTAGCAGGCGGAGTCTCTTGGCGGCGGGTGTTCTGATTTTGCCCACTGCTCCCTCTTTTGCTACGCTGTTGGCTCGGTCTCACCACTGCCTCTTCCTCCGAACTGTGAAAGTCAGTGGCACGACCTTCATTCCATGTGGGGTCTAGGACCTCATCGTCCCCTGCATCGTCTTCCACCCAGTCTTGACCCCTGACCTCCTGTTCAGTCTGCACACTGCAGAAAGACGCAGCAGTTGGCACCTGTGTTTCGTCATCATCAGAGACGTGCTGAGGTGGTATTCCCATGTCCTCATCATCAGGAAACATAAGTGGTTGTGCGTTAGTGCATTCTATCTCTTCCACCCCTGGGGAAGGGCTAGGTGGATGCCCTTGGGAATCCCTGGCAGCAGAGTCTTCAAACAGCATAAGAGACTGCTGCATAACTTGAGGCTCAGACAGTTTCCCTGATATGCATGGGGGTGATGTGACAGACTGATGGGCTTGGTTTTCATGCGCCATCTGTGCACTTTCTGCAGAAGACTGGGTGGGAGATAATGTGAACGTGCTGGATGTACTGTCGGCCACCCAATTGACTAATGCCTGTACCTGCTCAGGCCTTACCATCCTTGGAACGGCATTGGGCCCCACCAAATATCGCTGTAAATTCTGCTGGCTACTGGGACCTGAGGTAGTTGGTTCACTAGGACGTGTGGCTGTGGCAGAACGGCCACGTCCTCTCCCAGCACCAGAGGGTCCACTAACACCACCACGACCATGTCCACGTCCGCGTCCCTTATTAGATGTTTTCCTCATTGTTCCCGTTCACCACAATTTTGAAAATGGCAAATTTGGGAATAGTTTTTCAACCCATAACAAAAACTGTGCTTTTACGGTCACTACAAATAATTTGACCAGCTAAAACAGTACAGATTTGGTTGAATAGAAATGTGAGGCCTATTTTTTTTGCGCTGTGTGACAGGTATACGTTTAATCACAGAATTAGACTTGTATCTGCACGGTAGCGTGTGTGTTAAGTTTTTCTGAATGACACTATCAGCACCTTGAATCTAAGATATCCTTTTTGGGATAGATTTAAAGTAGGCCTGATATAGCATAAACTACTTTTTTGAGAATTGCAAATTTTGGAATAGTTTTTCAACCCAGAACAAAAACTGTGCTTTTACGGTCACTACAAATAATTTGACCAGCTAAAACAGTACAGATTTGGTTGAATATAAATGTGATGCCTATTTTTTTTGCTCTGTGTGACAGATATACCTTTAATCACAGAATTAGACTTGTATCTGCACGGTAGCGTGTGTGTTAAGTTTTTCTGAATGACACTATCAACACCTTGAATCTAAGATATCCTTTTTGGGATAGATTTAAAGTAGGCCTGATATAGCAGAAACTACTTATTTTGAGAATGGCAAATTTGGGAATAGTGTTTCAACCCAGAACAAAAACTGTGCTTTTACGGTCACTACAAATAATTTGACCAGCTAAAACAGTACAGATTTGGTTGAATAGAAATGTGAGGCCTATTTTTTTTGCTCTGTGTGACAGATATACCTTTAATCACAGAATTAGACTTGTATCTGCACGGTAGCGTGTGTGTTAAGTTTTTCTGAATGACACTATCAGCACCTTGAATCTAAGATATCCTTTTTGGGATAGATTTAAAGTAGGCCTGATATAGCAGAAACTACTTATTTTGAGAATGGCAAATTTGGGAATAGTTTTTCAACCCAGAACAAAAACTGTGCTTTTACGGTCACTACAAATAACTTGACCAGCTAAAACAGTACTGATTTGGAGGAATATAAATGTCAGGTCTATTTTTTATGCGCTGGGTGACAGGCTCAACTTGCCCCTGATGTAGTATATGGCCAAAAAATAACCACACTATTGATGGTTAAATGCACTTGGGTGACACAGGCTCAGCCTGCACCTGATGTAGTATATGGCCAAAAATTAACCACACTGTTGATGGTTAAATGCACTTGGGTGACACAGGCTCAGCCTGCACCTGATGTAGTATATGGCCAAAAATTAACCACACTGTTGATGGTTAAATGCACATGGGTGACACAGGCTCAGCCTGCACCTGATGTAGTATATGGCCAAAAAATAACCACACTGTTGATGGTTAAATGCACTTGGGTGACACAGGCTCAGCCTGCACCTGATGTAGTATATGGCCAAAAAATAACCACACTGTTGATGGTTAAATGCACTTCGGTGACACAGGCTCAGCCTGCAGCTGATGTAGGATATAGCAAAAAATTACCACACTATTGATGGTTAAAAGCACTTGGTGGTAGCTTGTGCTGGCGCACCACAAGCCACAAAATGGCCTCCGATCACCCCAGAAAAAAGTGAAATAAAAACGCTCTGGGCAGCCTAAAAATAGTGAGCAATTCGATATTAGCACTTCAATGATCCACAGCTGGAGATCGATCACAGAATGAAGTCTTTTGGAGGAGGTAATCTGCGTAATCTCGCCCTAACGTCGCAGCAGCAACCTCTCCCTATGCTTGAATCAGCAGAGTGACGTGCAGCGCTACGTGACCCAAGCTTATATAGAGGCTGGGTCACATGCTGCACTGGCCAATCACAGCCATGCCAATAGTAGGCAAGGCTGTGATGGCCCCTTGGGGCAAGTAGTATGACGCTTGTTGATTGGCACTTTGCAGCCTTTCAAAAAGCGCCAAGAAAGCGCCGAACACCGAACCCGGACTTTTACGAAAATGTTCGGGTTCGGGTCCGTGTCACGGACAACCCAAAATTCGGTACGAACCCGAACTATACAGTTCGGGTTCGCTCATCCCTACCTACTTACAAATGGCTGGTAAAAGACAGGGTGGACTTAGATGACATACAGAGGAGGGAACAGATAACCTCACACTCCCTGTTCTATTGCAGTGTGTGGATGATTTGTCATGTTGTGCCACAGTCGAACAGTGTTAAGTCAAACTCACTTCTTTTATTTTGGGATACAAATGGATGTAAGGCTTCATAGGACAAATTGCAGCTGTGTCAAATGACAGTCACTAGTGTTGAGTGAATCAAACTCCACAAAGTGGAATTTGATCCGAATATCAGGGAAAATTTGATTCGCCGCAAAGCCGAATTTCCTCGTGCTTCGTTGTAACAAATCGATTTTCCCTTAATGGTGGTAAAAAATTCAATAAAATCATACTTAACTCTGTTTGAGCAAGAAGAGCTGGCCACCGCCGCCTGGATTGAAGATCTTACACAAAATCCCATGCGCGATGACGTATGACGTCACCACGCCGGCCGAAGCGATGACATCATCACAGGCCGCAAGATTTCACGTTTCAATCAAGATGGCGGCTGGCTCTTTGCGATGAAATGGATGAGGTAAGTATGATCTTTTTTTTACATTTTTTTTATGTTACACTGTAATATCAATGTCAGATGCCACTCAGACCCCACTCCCTGTCATTGCACCCACTACTAACAAAGAAATGCGCTTTGTGACAAAGTAATTCCTCATGAAGTTAATTTTTTTTGTAAAATTTGGCGAAGCAGCCAAATGAGATTTTTTAATACTTTGCGCATTACTAATAGTCACCTTTTTAGGTAACTATTTGTCTCTGGGAGTTAAACATCTGAGCCCTAGCAGACTTGATGCCATAATCAAAGTGTCACTGCCAATGCCTTTTTAGGCCTTGTGTAGTATTGTCACCTCCGGATACGTAATGCCTCTGGTACAAAGGCCCCTATGTTTGCATGCCTCAAGTTGAATCCCTTCACCATCACTCCAGAGGCAATAGATGCTTTTACACCTTGATGTGTACACTGATTACTGCTCCCGCCCCATGGCATCTCAAATAATAATACAAATTTTACATTTCATGAACCAGCGGGGCAAGCCACTGAGGTTCTAGTATAAGAACACGTATACTCTGCCAATCTGGATCACGTGATCCTGAGATCCCCTTCTTGTGTATGAGCAGTTGCACCTGTAGCTGAACTCATCAAGAAAATAGAGTCCATAGCCTTTAGATGCCCTCTCATATTGCAAGTGCCCCACTTGGTGCCTGAAACTTTACAGCATTTCCACAAACTCAACAAATATGAGCTTGCGCTTATTACAACCCCTCAATCTTGTTATAAAATGTTGTAATGTTCTGAACCCAGCTATGCAACTGGCTATGGGTTCAGAAATGGGGGAGATAGTAAAAGACATTGATAAAAAGAGGGCATTGAGACACTGGCCAATGATGAAAAGGACTATTTTGTTATGACATATGAACATGATTGCCAGGCACTGAAGGACATGGAAACCTAAGGTTTAGCAAAATTATTATTATTATTTATTATTATTAAAGCGCCATTCATTCCATAGCGCTGTACATATGAAAGGGGGTATACATACATAATACAGACAATTGCACTAAGCATGAACAAGACGAGTTACAAACTGGTACAGAAGGAGAGAGTGCCCTGCCCATGAGGGTTTACAATCTACATGGTATGGGAGAAGGACACAGTATGTGAGGGTAAAGCTGGTCATGGCGGTATAGAGGCAGCAGGGTCACTGGTTGTAGGCTTGTCTGAAGAGGTCGTTTTCAGGTTTCTTTTGAAGGATTCCACTGTAGGTGAGAGTCTGATATGTTGGGGTAGCGAGTTCCAGAGTGTGGGGGATGCACGGGAGAAATCTTGGAGGCAATTGTGGGAAGAGGTGATAAGAGGAGAGGAGAGAAGGAGGTCCTGTGAGGATCAGAGATTGCGTGTGGGGATGTATCGGAAAGTAGCTCAGAGATGTAGGGAGGGGACAGGTTGTGGACAGCCTTGTATGTATTTGTTATTATTTTGAACTGAATTTGCTGGGCAATGGGGAGCCAGTAAAGGGATTGGCAGAGGGGAGAGGCAGAGGAGTAACAGGGTGAGAGGTGGATTAGTCGGGCAGCAGAGTTGAGGATAGATTGGAGAGGTGCGAGACTGCTAGATTGAAGGCCACAGAGGAGGATGTTGCAGTAGTCTATGCGGTAGATGATGAGGGCATGTACAAGCATTTTCGTAGACTCAAAGTTGAGGAAAGAGCGGATGCAGGAGATGTTTTTGAGTTGGAGGTGACAGGTGGTGGAAAGGGCTTGGATGTGCGGTCGGAAGGAGGACATGACTAGCTAGGACAAAGGCCCACAGAACCAGATTGACCAATTTTGTGGTCATATACTTAGAGTACATCATTTTAGACTTTTCTAACCCTACTCTGGGGGCATTATGGTTCCCCACTGTTTTTCACCTGATTAACAATTAGTCAGGGTTTCCTGACCATATCTCTAGCTAGTGGGGGCCATTCCCTAGGACGACTATCGGGCTCCAGTATGGCAGGTTGATGCGGATCTCTCCCCCACACAGCAGAGTATCCATCCACTTATACTTCTGCATGTTGGGGAGTTATCCACCCCAAGTTACCCTTGGTTTATTGGATTCTGATATACTAGACCCTGGGGCTTTCTACACATCCTTGTCTCTACAACATAGTATTACACCCCCTATCAGCAGTTTGCTAGGTCAGGGCTTCCCAGGGTCAGCTTCAAAGACAGTAGGATCACTCAGAGTGGCTATTCCGCTTTAGCTAAGGAAAGACAGGGATAGCCTCCCTTTACCAGTTCCCTTTCCGACTATCACACAGGTGTTACCTTTCAGACCACATCCTCAAGGGGGTACAGTTTACCTAGTGGACCACGGGCGCTCTCCGGTTGTCCTTCACCCAATTTTAGAATTCTCATGACCAGGCACTACCTTTTTTAAATGTCATTAATAAAGGTTATATTTTAGGGAGGGTTATTCCTCTTTTCTTCTGTGAGGAAGCCATTTAGCTACAAAGTAATGGGCAAAACTCATTTTTAATGTCTATGGACAGGAAGTCATAAAAATCTCTGTAGGCGTAATGTGTAGGTGACTTAAATAATTATATGCAGCAGAATAGATTTAATACACAGTTATATCAGATCACCACATATTGGGTCAAGAAATATTTTTCTGGGTGTATAGGACATGTTCTATAATTTGCGGAATGGACATACAGACGTGGACAGCACACAAATTATATCTGTGTGCTGTCTGCATTTTCTGCTGAACCTATTGAAATTGACGGAAGAGGTGTCCGAACCACAAAAAATGTGGATCTTTGTAGATCCCAAAAACGGTTGTATACATGAGACGTTATTGTGATACATTTGACATGGTTTCTGTCTCTTCTAGTTTTATCCTGCCTAACTTTATGGAAGTATTATCAAATCTGCACGGCTGGATACATTTTATCTACTGTGTTTATACCGTTGAAAAAAAATGATTTTAGTTTGTTATAGAACAGTATGAATTTCAAGTCATAAGTAAAGGTGAGCCAAGACACTACAGGTAGCTATATTAAGAGGAGGCAATTTAAATTTAATATTAATAAACAGAAGATACAAAGGTTTGAGGCGGTTGTGGATTGTTCTGTCTTTTAGCCCATGGAAAGAGGCTGTAAGGTGCAGATGAGAAGCAGCTGATTAAACAGAAGAAGCTTAGACTGAAAGTTTATCTAAACAAATATCCAAGCCTCAGTATCATGGCCAGAAGGAAAACTGAAAATTAAATTTTCTGGAGCTGAGCATGGCAAACAAAACGATATGAAAAGTAGATTAGAAATAAAAGCATTTCAGAAACCCTTGCCAACAGCTACAGTTACATCAAATTGCTTACTTTATTATATTTCCTAAATGGCAGTACATATAAAACTGATCAGAATTCTGTCAGATATTTGTTATTTTCATCCCTAGAATAAAAAATTACATTATCCATTTGACATAACTAAGTGGTATATTCTAAGAAGGTTTTTATAAACGACTTAGACTGGGCTCACATACTGTATATTCGCTGTATCCAGTCAGTTGTTTTATAATGGGAGCATGGTTTCATGCTGGAAACCAGACCCAACTGATATCTGTGTACTTTGTGCACCAGTCTGTCGTTCATAGATTGAAAATGCCAGACAGAAAAACCGCATACTACATTTCTAGCAAAGGCATTCACAGATCTCATAGGACCCCATAACAAAACTTAGTAAGGGTCCCCCAGCTTCATTCAGTTTGCCAGTATGCGTTCATCAAATACAACACAAAAACATAACTTCCCAGATTTTGGATAAAGTTAGGATATTTTTTATTAAGTGGTGTAATTTTTCAATAATAAAAAAATTGTAATACAAAAAGCCATCCACTTTAACCTGACATCTATGTGGAATTTGAGATTTAAAAGTAGAATAGGTGCTTAATAGAGTTGAGCGAACACCTGGATGTTCGGGTTCGAGAAGTTCAGCCGAACTTCCCGGAAATGTTCGGGTTCGGGATCCGAACTCGACCTGAACCCGAACCCCATTGAAGTCAATGGGGACCCGAACTTTTCGGCACTAAAAAGGCTGGAAAATAGCCCAGGAAAGGGCTAGAGGGCTGCAGAAGGCAGCAAAATGTAGGTAAATCCCCTGCAAACAAATGTGGATAGGGAAATGAATTAAAATAAAAATAAAATAAATAAAAATTAACCAATATCAATTGGAGAGAGGTCTAATGGCAGAGAATCAGGCTTCACGTCAAACACCACTGGAACAGGCCATTGTCAGATATTTAGGCCCCGGCACCCAGACAGAGGAGAGAGGTCCCATAGCAGAGAATCAGGCTTCATGTCATAGCAGAGAATCAGGCTTCACGTCACCCACCACTGGAACAGGCCATTGTCAGATATTTAGGCCCCGGCTCCCAGACAGAGGAGAGAGGTCCCATAGCAGAGAATCAGGCTTCATGTCATAGCAGAGAATCAGGCTTCAAGTCATAGCAGAGAATCAGGCTTCAAGTCATAGCAGAGAATCAGGCTTCAAGTCATAGCAGAGAATCAGGCTTCAAGTCATAGCAGAGAATCAGGCTTCAAGTCATAGCAGAGAATCAGGCTTCAAGTCATAGCAGAGAATCAGGCTTCAAGTCATAGCAGAGAATCAGGCTTCAAGTCATAGCAGAGAATCAGGCTTCAAGTCATAGAAGAGAATCAGGCTTCAAGTCATAGAAGAGAATCAGGCTTCAAGTCATAGCAGAGAATCAGGCTTCAAGTCATAGCAGAGAATCAGGCTTCATGTCATAGCAGAGAATCAGGCTTCATGTCATAGCAGAGAATCAAGCTTCACGTCACCCAACACTGGAACAGGCCATTGTCAGATATTTAGGCCCCGGCACCCAGACAGAGGAGAGAGGTCCCATAGCAGAGAATCAGGCTTCATGTCATAGCAGAGAATCAGGCTTCAAGTCATAGCAGATAATCAGGCTTCAAGTCATAGCAGAGAATCAGGCTTCATGTCATAGCAGAGAATCAGGCTTCACGTCACTCACCACTGGAACAGGCCATTGTCAGATATTTAGGCCCCGACACTCAGACAGAGCAGAGAGGTCCCATAGCAGAGAATCAGGCTTCATGGCATAGCAGAGAATCAGGCTTCACGTCACCCACCACTGGAACAGGCCATTGTCAGATATTTAGGCCCCGGCACCCAGACAGAGGAGAGAGGTCCCATAGCAGAGAATCAGGTTTCATGTCATAGCAGAGAATTAGGCTTCAAGTCATAGCAGAGAATCAGGCTTCAAGTCATAGCAGAGAATCAGGCTTCAAGTCATAGCAGAGAATCAGGCTTCAAGTCATAGCAGAGAATCAGGCTTCATGTCATAGCAGAGAATCAGGCTTCATGTCATAGCAGAGAATCAGGCTTCACGTCACCCAACACTGGAACAGGCCATTGTCAGATATTTAGGCCCCGGCACCCAGACAGAGGAGAGAGGTCCCATAGCAGAGAATCAGGCTTCATGTCATAGCAGAGAATCAGGCTTCAAGTCATAGCAGATAATCAGGCTTCAAGTCATAGCAGATAATCAGGCTTCAAGTCATAGCAGAGAATCAGGCTTCATGTCATAGCAGAGAATCAGGCTTCACGTCACCCACCACTGGAACAGGCCATTGTCAGATATATAGGCCCCGACACTCAGACAGAGCAGAGAGGTCCCATAGCAGAGAATCAGGCTTCATGGCATAGCAGAGAATCAGGCTTCACGTCACCCACCACTGGAACAGGCCATTGTCAGATATTTAGGCCCCGGCACCCAGACAGAGGAGAGAGGTCCCATAGCAGAGAATCAGGTTTCATGTCATAGCAGAGAATCAGGCTTCAAGTCATAGCAGAGAATCAGGCTTCAAGTCATAGCAGAGAATCAGGCTTCAAGTCATAGCAGAGAATCAGGCTTCAAGTCATAGCAGAGAATCAGGCTTCACGTCACACAACACTGGAACAGGCCATTGTCAGATATTTAGGCCCCGGCACCCAGACAGAGGAGAGAGGTCCCATAGCAGAGAATCAGGCTTCATGTCATAGCAGAGAATCAGGCTTCATGTCATAGCAGAGAATCAGGCTTCACGTCACCCACCACTGGAACAGGCCATTGTCAGATATTTAGGCCCCGGCACCCAGACAGAGGAGAGAGCTCCCATAGCAGAGAATCAGGCTTCATGTCACCCACCACTGGAACAGGCCATTGTCAGATATTTTTAGGCCCCGGCACCTAGACAGAGGAGAGAGGTCCCATAGCAGAGAATCAGGCTTCATGTCATAGCAGAGAATCAGGCTTCATGTCACCCAACACTGGAACAGGCCATTGTCAGATATTTTTAGGCCCCGGCACCCAGACAGAGGAGAGAGGTCTCATAGCAGAGATTCAGGCTTCATGTCATAGCAGAGAATCAGGCTTCATGTCACCCAACACTGGAACAGGCCACTGTCAGATATTTTTAGGCCCCGGCACCCAGACAGAGGAGAGGTTCATTCAACTTTGGGTTGCCCCGCAATAGAATGGTAAAATGAAAATAAAAAAAGGATTGAATGAGGAAGTTCCCTGGAGTACAATAATATATGGTTAAGAGGATGTAGTTATAAATGTCTAATCTGCACAAGGGATGGACAGGTCCTGTGGGATCCATGCTTGGTTCATTTTTATGAACGTCAGCTTGTCCACATTGGCTTTAGACAGGCGGCTGCGTTTGTCTGTAAAGACGCCCCCTGCCGTGCTGAATACACGTTCAGACAAAACGCTGGCAACCACTCGTCGGTCTGTTGCTCTATACCCCGCCACAACTCCTGTGCGGTGTGGGGCCTGTCCCCCAAACATATGAGTTTCAGAATGGCCTGCTGACGTTTACCCCGGGCTGTGCTGAAGTTGGTGGTGAAGGTGTGTGGCTGACTGGATGAGCAGGTGGAAGAAGAGGAGGAGGAAGCTGAGTAGGAGGAGGAGGCAACGAATGTTGCCCTGTGATTCTTGGCGGCGTAAGGACGTGCGCCAAACAGCTCTTCACCTGGGGCCCAGCCGCCACTACATTTACCCAGTGTGCAGTTAGGGAGATATAGCGTCCCTGGCCGTGCTTACTGGTCCACGTATCTGTGCTTAGGTGGACCTTGCCACAGATGGCGTTGCGCAGTGCACACTTGATTTTATCGGATACTTGGTTGTGCAGGGAAGGCACGGCTCTCTTGGAGAAGTAGTGGCGGCTGGGAACAACATACTGTGGGATAGCAAGCGACATGAGCTGTTTGAAGCTGTCTGTGTCCACCAGCCTGAATGACAGCATTTCATAGGCCAGTAGTTTAGAAATGCTGGCATTCAGGGCCAGGGATCGAGGGTGGCTAGGTGGGATTTTACGCTTTCTCTCAAATGTTTGTGAGATGGAGAGCTGAACGCTGCCGTGTGACATGGTTGAGATGCTTGGTGACGGAGGTGGTGGTGGTGTTGGTGGTACATCCTCTGTTTGCTGGGTGGCAGGTGCCAAGGTTCCTCCAGAGGCGGAGGAAGAGGCCGAGGCGGCGGCAGCAGCAGAAGAGGTAGCAGGGGGAGCCTGAGTGAGTTCCTTGTTTTTAAGGTGTTTACTCCACTGCAGTTCATGCTTTGCATGCAGGTGCCTGGTCATGCAGGTTGTGCTAAGGTTCAGAACGTTAATGCCTCGCTTCAGGCTCTGATGGCACAGCGTGCAAACCACTCGGGTCTTGTTGTCAGCACATTGTTTGAAGAACTGCCACGCCAGGGAACTCCTTGAAGCTGCCTTTGGGGTGCTCGGTCCCAGATGGCGGTGGCCAGTAGCAGACGGACTCTCTTGACGGCGGGTGTTCTGATTTTGCCCACTGCTCCCTCTTTTGCTACGCTGTTGGCTCGGTCTCACCACTGCCTCTTCCTCCGAATTCTGAAAGTCAGTGGCACGACCTTCATTCCATGTGGGGTCTAGGACCTCATCGTCCCCTGCATCGTCTTCCACCCAGTCTTCCTCCCTGACCTCCTGTTCAGTCTGCACACTGCAGAAAGACGCAGCAGTTGGCACCTGTGTTTCGTCATCATCAGAGACGTGCTGAGGTGGTATTCCCATGTCCTCATCAGGAAACATAAGTGGTTGTGCGTTAGTGCATTCTATCTCTTCCACCCCTGGGGAAGGGCTAGGTGGATGCCCTTGGGAAACCCTGGCAGCAGAGTCTTCAAACAGCATAAGAGACTGCTGCATAACTTGAGGCTCAGACAGTTTCCCTGATATGCATGGGGGTGATGTGACAGACTGATGGGCTTGGTTTTTATGCGCCATCTGTGCGCTTTCTGCAGAAGACTGGGTGGGAGATAATGTGAACGTGCTGGATCCACTGTCGGCCACCCAATTGACTAATGCCTGTACCTGCTCAGGCCTTACCATCCTTAGAACGGCATTGGGCCCCACCAAATATCGCTGTAAATTCTGCTGGCTACTGGGACCTGAGGTAGTTGGTTCACTAGGACATGTGGCTGTGGCAGAACGGCCACGTCCTCTCCCAGCACCAGAGGGTCCACTAATACCACCACGACCATGTCCGCGTCCCTTACTAGATGTTTTCCTCATTGTTACCGTTCACCACAATAAGAAAAAAATTATTTGGCCCAATGTATTGAATTCAAATTCAGGCCTTTTTTTACAGGCAACTTACACTATCTGGCTATCTATTTAGGTACCGTATTACACTAATACAGGCACAGCAGTAACAACAGATTTAGCTGAATATAAATTGTAGGTCTAGTATTTAGGCGCTGGATGACAGGTATTTCTTTTACGGACAGAATTAGACTTGGAAATGCACGGTAGCGTGTGAAGTTATTGAGGATGACCCTATCCACAACTTCAATCTAATATACCCTTTTATGGATAGATTTAAACTTGGCCTGATAGAGCAGAAACCACTAATTTAGGGAATTGCTAAGTTGGGAATTGTATTTCAACCCAGAACAAAAACTGTGCTTCGGCAGACAGCAGACAGTATTACAATTGGCTAGCCACAGCTGAAACACCAGATTTAGTTTACTGCTATTTTGGCAATTGTATTTTACCCCTCAATAAAATAGCAAGCACAGCCAAGCCAAGCCACTATTGATGGTTAAAAATGGACTTGGTGGCAGCTTGTGCTGGCGCACCACAAGACACAAAATGGCCGCCGATCACCCTTAGAAAAAAGTGACTGAAAAACGCTCTGGGCAGCCTTAAAACAGTGAGCAATTGAATAGCAGAGGTTGTATGATACACAGCTGTATATCGATCACTTCAGTAAATAAATCCCTGCCTAATCACGCCCTACCAGCAGCAGCTGCATCCTCTCCCTACACTGATCAGAGCAGAGTGATGTGCGGCGCTACGTGACTCCAGCTTAAATAGAGGCTGGGTCACATGCTGCACTGGCCAATCACAGCCATGCCAATAGTAGGCATGGCTGTGATGGCCTCTTGGGGCAAGTAGTATGACGCTTGTTGATTGGCTGCTTTGCAGCCTTTCAAAAAGCGCCAAGAAAGCGCCGAACACCGAACGCGAACCCGGACTTATACAGTTCGGGTTCGCTCATCCCTAGTGCTTAATAAATATGGCGCTCATTCTGAACACCATATTTCTCAATGTATTTACACCAGACAACTGACAAATACACAGATAAAACTCTACCATGCCATTATTTTGTGTGTCTGCTGATTCCTATTACATTGCATATTATAAAACTGTCTAGCTGAAGCCACCACTAGGGAGAGCTCAGTGCATAGGAATTTTTTAAGTTATCACTAAATTAAATGGAACCTGCAAAAAATTGATTTGCACTGATCTCCCCCTAATAGTGGATGTAGGAAAATGTAGTGAATCTATGTTGAGCCCCCTCTTCCCTAGGCTCTATAACATTCATGTAGTCTGCTTCCATGATATGTATGCCACTGCTGTCCAACGTATTTTTCTTCTGGCATAAAAAATGATGCTTAGGAAAATAGAAATGATCTCATAGAAAAATACAAGGTCGGTTTTGCATAAGCTTCTCTGTTTCACACCAGAGGGAAATTGAACCAGATTACCAGATATACAGATCAATGACCCAAACCACACAGCCATGTCATTAAGAACTATCTTCAGCATACAGAAGAATGAGTTCTGGAAGTGAGTATATGGCTTCCACTGATCTCAACTTCATCAAGTGTGTGTCACGGTCACGTACACACACACGCAGGGGGGAGGATAGTGACCACTGCGCTCCCCCCTCACCCCTGGCCCTGCCTACTTGCCTCGCAAGTCTTAATGACAGGGGACAACTGGACAGCAGTCCCTAGCTTAGAATACGTGCTGGGAGGACAGACAAGACGAACAACGGATAGTGAACGGACCGGGTCAAAACCAAGAGTGCGACGAAGTACAAATGGAGTAAGCAAAGAATAGTCAGGAGAAGCTGTGGCCAGCAGGTTGCCTGTTTATATACTGAAGAGGAGAGGTAATGTGACGTGGACAGTGCCACGTGACCTCCCACAATGTCTGAAGCCGAGTGCCTTAAGCGTTACTATGGGAACGGGGAAAGCCGGCCGCACAGAGAGGAAGTGTGCGGCCGGACGCGCTCCACCTCCCGTTACCCCAGCAACCTAGACGCCGTGCGGCTCCCCGCTCGGCACTCCAGCAAGACGCAGCGTGCATGTCTGCCTCCGTGTTACACCAGGGCGCTGGCAGCGCAGGAGAGGAGAAGCACGTCGCTGGCGCCCTGTGACAGTGTATCTTGGATTTCATGAAGAGACAGAAGTATTTGAGCAAGCCTACATCCACAGAAGATCTGTGGTTAGTTCTCCAAGATATTTGGAACAACCACCATGCCCAGTTCCTTTAAAAACTGTGTGCAAGTGTACCGTACCTAGAAGAACAGATGCTGTTTTGAAGTCAAATACTGATTAGATTTAGATTTGTCTTTTACTCGTCAACTTTTTTGCCGTTAATTTCAAGTTGTTTTCAAAACATTTTTACAAGCATTTTTGGAGGCTTTTTTAAACATTTTGATTTAACACGTGCCTATGGGAGACACACTAGAAAATAACAGCAAATATATAACACTAGAGCTAGAGTTACACAATTCACTGCAAAAAATGCACCAAAATGATACGCAACTGACAGAACTAGCTAATTCCTCAGGCCAATGTTAAAAGCTGAGAACTTTGCCAATATCTTCCAGTCAGCAACATATCGGAGCCCCTCATGCACCACGTCACGGTGTCTCAGCACACATGGGGTCCTACCACTAACCTGCCCGTGGTGTGTGAACAGGGTCTGAACAGTGCAATTAACTCACAGCCAGACTCACATGCCTCCATAGTGGTATCACCAATGCACTGTGAGGTAAAATAAAGCTGTGAGCCGCACCCACAACAGACCATGTGACACAGCAGCTACCAGGTGCAAAAGAACGTTACCAACAAAATAAAGTGGCACATTCCATACACATAAGGACAAAAACTCACTGAAAAAGGTGGCCTAAACGGGTGAAAAATGCTCCAAACCCAGACACTGTAGCGTGTCTATAACCGGGGGAGCAATTCCTCCGGATGCGGTCCGCAGACAACGGCAATCCCCAGCAAAAAATGCGTACAATGGAGGATGCCGCTGCGGACCGCATGCACCACAAGAACATCTTACACAAAATGATACGTTGTGCAGATGAAAAAATATACATACACAATTCATTGCAAAAAATGCACCAAAATGATACGCAACGGACAGTACTAGCTAATTCCTCAGGCCAATGTTAAAAGCTGAGAACTTTGCCAATATCTTCCTGGCTGTGAGCTAATTGCACTGTTCAGACCCTGTTCACACACCATGGGCAGGTTAGTGGTAGGACCCCATGTGTGCTGAGACACCGTGATGTGGTGCATGAGGGGCTCCGATATGTTCCTGACTGGAAGATATTGGCAAATTTCTCAGCTTTTAACATTGGTCTGAGGAATTAGCTAGTACTGTACTGTTGTGTATCATTTTGGTGCATTTTTTGCAGTGAATTGTGTATGTATATTTTTTCATCTGCACAATGTATCATTTTGTGTAAGATGTTCTTGTGGTGCATGCGGTCCGCACCGGCATCCTCCATTGTGCAAATTTTTTGCTGGGGATTGCCGTTGTCTGCGGACCGCATGCGAAGGAATTGCTCCCCCGGTTATAGACACGCTACGGTGCAGGAGGCGCAGGGAAAGGTGAGGAAAGTGCTTCGCAAATGTAGTCACCCTCCCTGGTCTTCTTCTGGGCTCCACTGTGCACTGTGTCCTGACTGCGTACATCGTCAGGATGTAGTACACGTAAGCATGCACTATGACCTGACACTGTGCAACGTCAGTTCACAGTGCACTGTGGGCCAGATGAAGACCAGGGATTGGTGAGTAGATCTGCAGAGTGGCAGCTCAAGCAAGGTATTTTTTTAATATCTGATCTGAGGCTAATGGGTGACTAATTAGAGGCTGATGGAGGTCCAGTCTGAGGCTGATGGAGGTTCGATCTGCGGGTCAAAAGGGTATGATCTGAGACTGAAGGGGATCTTATCTAAGGTTGATGGGGGTCTGATCTGAGGCTCATTGGAGTCTGATCTGAGGCTCATGGAGGCTGAGGGGGTCCAATGAGGGTTTAATATAAAGCTGATGGAGGCTGGGGAGTCTAATGGGGTCTGATTTGAGGTTAATAGAGGTTGGGGGGGTCTGATCTGAGGCAGATGGAGCTTGGGGGTTTGATGAGGGTCTGAGCTTAGGTCTGATGAAGAATGTGAGGTCTGATTTGGGGGCCTGATGAGGATTGGGATCTTATGAGGGTCTTATATGAGGTCTAATGAATAGTGATGAATGAACATCGGCCAGGACGATTCGCAAACGCGCGTTCGCTATCAAATGTTCGTGAACCACGCGTTCGCGATGGGCCCCATTCACTTTAATGGCAGGCGAACCTGAAAAACCTTCAGGTCATATTTTCAGCCAGCAAACACTTACTAGAAGTACCGGTAGTAGAAAAAACACACAAGTTGGCGGCACTGCCAGGTGTCACAACGAAGTGCACTGGGTCCTCAACTACCCATCCCTTTAGGCACACAAGGTGGTGCACAGCCACAAAATTAGATGCAATACCCATGCAGAGTGAGAGATAGAAAAGGCGGCACTTACCAGTGCTGATAAAATAATCCTTTATTCATCCAGTAAAATCTTCAGGCAGGAGCATACGGTGCTAATAGACACAGAAAAGGTTAGCAAGGTTACTAAATAGAAGTATACAAATAGTCCCACAACATGGACAGTGATATACCAGAGTGGGATCATTGGCAAAAATTCCCACAAAAAATATGTATTTTAATCAGGGGCCATTTTTATGCGTCTTAAAGGGAAACTCTCAAAAATGTGCCATGCTGGAGCCTAGAAATATTTTATTTCCTATTGGTTTGATGCATACAAATGTGCAGCACTCCACGTTTTTGTATCCTGTAGAGTTCATTAAAAAAATGCATACGTTAACGTAATTTTTTTTTCTACCATGGAGCTGTATGGTGAACGGACGCCACTGTACGGCATCAGTCTGAGGCATCTGTTAAAGTATACATTTTTGGTATGCATTAAATGGATGGCAAAAATAGGATGTGAACCCATTATTGTCAGCAGCTGACACTTTAAAAAAAAGCCCACAATGCGGAGCCATGTGCCCGCATCCTGGGAGCGCAAGATGTGACCGTGCATGGTGGATGGCTCCAGATACATTTGCAGTCTGCTTTTTGCTTCCTGTGCACTGCAAGTTCTGCCTGCTTCTCCTCCTTCTTCTTCCTATCTGCTGCTGTCTCTCCCTCTGAACTGCACTCTTCTTCCTCTCTTGTGGGCACCCACGTGACGTCCATTGACACGTCATCATCGTCACCTTCACCACCACTGACATTAAAGATCTCAGAGTAGGCAGCAACAGCTGGAACCACTCTCCTTGGGCTGATCTGGGTACTGTAGTCAGACCGCTGGGTGGCGGCCATTGCTACCTCCTCTTCCTCATCCGATGCCAAGAATGGCTGTGCATCCGTAAGGTCTGGGAATGGATGGGAAAATAATTCCTCTGACTCGAGTGGAGGGGCTATGGTGGTGGTGGTGGTGGTGTCTTTGGGGGTGCACACAGCAGAGAGTGAGGAGGGTGCAGATACAGAGGATGAGGAGGGTGTAGAAGCGGACGGCTGAGTAAGCAACTGAACCAACTCTGGTGTGTCCTTTGACATAATCGCACGCACTTTCTCCAGCTTCCCACTTGGGCTCCGGCTGGTGCACCTGCCCGACCCCTACCACCCCTGCGAAACGGCCTGCCTCTTCCTCTGCCTGTTATTTTCAAAATGACCCTGTGCCAAAGTCCCTAGAAAAGAGCAGTATGTGTGAAAGCTGATATATGGAAGGCCTCAATCAGTTGTTAGTTGAAGCTGGTATATCACCCTCAAGCAGTAATTTTGTGGACGCAGGTATATGGAAAACCTCTATCACTATTTTGTGGAAGCAGATATATGGCAGGCCTCAATCAGTTGTTAATTGAAGCAGGTATGTCAAAACCGACAATTTGTATTTTGTGGACACAGGTATATGGAAAACCTCTATCACTATTTTGTGGAAGCTGATATATAGAAGTCCTCAATCAGATTGTTAATTGAATCTGGTATATTTTACCCTCAAGCAGTAATTTTGTGGATGCAGGTATATGGAAATCCTCTATCACTATTTTGTGGAAGCTGATATATGGCAGGCCTCAATCAGTTGTTAGTTGAAGCTGGTATATCACCCTCAAGCAGTAATTTTGTGGACGCAGGTATATGGAAAACCTCTATCACTATTTTGTGGAAGCAGATATATGGCAGGCCTCAATCAGTTGTTAATTGAAGCAGGTATGTCAAAACCGACAATTTGTATTTTGTGGACACAGGTATATGGAAAACCTCTATCACTATTTTGTGGAAGCTGATATATGGCAGGCCTCAATCAGTTGTTAGTTGAAGCTGATATATCACCCTCAAGCAGTAATTTTGTGGACGCAGGTATATGGAAAACCTCAGTCACTATTTTGTGAAAGCTGATAAATCGTAGCCCTCAAAGTATATTATAAGTATATCACACCCCTCTGTGTATCACACCTATCGATAGCACAATGTTACCAGTCCTTAAAATGACTTTTGTGGCCCTATTAGCTAGCGTTTGGTGTTCCTAAGTTCCTAACAGCCTGTCCCTGCTCCAAAATGCAACCGCTTCCTACACTGGCAAAACACATAATGTAAAATGGCTGCCAGATCGGGTTCTGTTATAGGGTTGGGGGTGTGTCCATGTGCTGAAACGTCTCAATTGGCTGTCCTGTCCCACCTGATGGATGTGTCATGGCTTAAAGTTCGGCGCAATGCAAAAGAATATGGTGCGCGCAGACATCGCCATATGTTCGCATGTTTGGCAGATCGAAAGGCGCAAAGTTCATCGCGAACCGCAAGGCCATCACTACTAATGAATAAAGGGGGTCTTATTTGGGAGCATGATGAGGATTGGGGGTCTATTGAGTGTCTGTTCTGAGGTCTTATGACATTTTTTTAAATTATTTTCCTCCTCTAAATTCTAGGTGCATCTTATAGTCCGGTGTTCTTATAGTCTAAAAAATATGGTATGTAGTGTTTTCTATAATTCACTAAACATCAATGAAAAAAGAAGTGAGAAATGGCATTGAGAATTGTGTGAAAAATAGATTAAAACATGATGGGGGAATCATATTCTGATGTGTATATCTATATAATAGTGGCTCGCCACCCCGATTAATCTGAAAAAAAGGTGTTCTGTATGTATGACTTACCCTATCAATTCAATAATTATATACTTTTATAGACCTGCACTCTTCACTCTTCACCATTCAAGAGCAATAATCACGTGTATATAAGGTTATATCAAACATATACATATTTATTGACACATCTGCAAAGACATATAGGCTAAAATATCAAACCAAAAAAATATAAATATATGAAAAATATGAAATAAATGATTTTCCAGTAAATAGGAGTTAGTTCGCTCTGACCGCATACAAAAAACATATAAAAATATATAAAAGGAAGATGAAAATAAAATTTCTCAATGCATTGAGTTAGCGTTTGTTATTCTTTTCAGTCAAAAGTTCTCCTTTATTTAAAAGGAAGATGAAAATAAAATATCTCAAAGGAAAATGCACAGGCGCACTACACGGAACAGTGAGGGTGAACCCACTGTGCCACTGGCTGGCAATACTCTGGATGGGCATGAGTAAACAACACCTGGTATTCACTAGAGCCTCCGATGGTGAGGATAGGCTTGGGCCAAAGGTAGTTGCCAGTCAGTGGCACAGTGGGTTCACTCCTCTGTTCCGTGTAGTGCGCCTGTGCGTACGTATGTATCCTTGGTCTGTTTTACCTGTAAACCTGTTCCATGACGTCCCAGAGGTCTGCCTTGGACCTGCGGCACGTGACAGTATGCAAAACCAGGTGACACCACGCAGAAGGGTAGATGGAAAAATCCCAGAAACAGAAGCGAGGAGCTACACCTAGCAGCCACAGACAGGACAGGCTGATCAAGACTGACCCCCAGAACCACAGCTCAATGGTCTATTATAGCTGGGTAACGAGGCACCTGGAAAGCCACACCCAGGCTGAACAGACAGGGGGAGTAAACCCCATCAGAACTGGAGCTCAGAACAACAGGTAACACAGGTACAGAACCGGGCGTTGACCCTGGCAACCGGCATACACGGAGACACCCACAGCGAGTACGCCAGAGCACAACCAACCCGGCACCACAGACAACAACCTCCCGTGACACCGCAGAGACAGGGAGAGCAAAAATACACAGATGGTTCACAACAGACCCCACAGCCAGCACGCAGCACCTATCAACCAGCCTGTACAGGATTTCAGTAGCAAATAAAAGAAGAAAATTCTATGTGTAAAATTGCAGACTAAACAGCAGCAGTCCTGAAAATAAGAGTCGATCCTTCCTCCTTATAACACACAATCAACAAAGCAATAGTCCAGGTCCGCGCTTCTTAAAGAGATAGAGTCGGAGATAGCCTTATAGAAGGAAAGCGCAGTCAGTTCATTTCCCACGCTGAAGCTTTCCCATTCACTTTAATGGCAGGCGAACCTGAAATAACTTCAGGTCATATTTGCAGCCAGCAAACACTTACTAGAAGTACACAAATAGTCCCACAACATGGACAGTGATATACTAGAGGGGGATCATTGGTAAAAATTCCCACAAAAAATATTTATTTTATTAGGGGCCATTTTTATGCATCTTAAAGGGAATCTCTCAAAAATGTGCGAGCCTAGAAAAATTGTATTTCCTATCGGTTTGATGTATACAAATGTGCAGCACTCCACGTTTTTGTATCCTGCAGAGTCCATTAAAAAAATGCATACGTTAACGTAATTTTTTTTCTACCATGGAACTGTATGGTGAACGGACGCCACTGTACAGCATCAGTCTGAGGCATCTGTTAACGCATAAATTTTTTGTATGCATTAAATGAATGGCAAAAATAGGCTGCTGCTGCTGTTTGCTCAGATAAGTCTTTTCATGTATTGTGTTTCCTTGCTGGCTTGGATCTTGACCCTGACTCCGTCCGTATTAAGTGCAGGGAGCCAGTGGTCGTGTCCCCTCACTATTATTGGGTTTTCAGGTGTCAAACAGTCTTAGGTACGTGGGCATGCAATCGTCTACCATTGAGACCCTTGCATGGGCATAGCAGTCAGGGAGAGCTCTTAGGATTTTATAGGGCTCACCTATATGCTCCTTAGTTTGGGATCAAGCCAGTCGGACATTTATTTATAAGTTCCAGCTATCTGCAACATCATCCGTGACAGCCCTGTATTTTCCAGTAGAAAATGATCCTTGGGAAACACAGTCCTCATCCCTGACCACCAGGACCATCCACGGACAACACCAGGGATCTCAGAAAGGTTTAAAGCATGCTCTTCTTGCTTCTCATCCTCCCCGGCACCATCCTCCTCTTACTCTTTATCAGACTCCTGTTGTTGACTTGTCTCAGATAGAGTAGCCCCCCCTCCCCCCTGGGAATTCATCCAGCATTGCGACTTCCTCATCTTCCGGCTTGATTAAAGGGAGTCTGTCACCACATTTGAGCATATTAGACTGATCAAATAGCGCTATATGTGCCACCCAGAACTTAAAAACGGTACCTTTGTTGTATCTAATGGAGTTTTCTTTCAGCCAAAAATGATCTTTTACGATTCTGTAAATGCGCCCTCTCAAGAGCCCAGGGCGGCGTCTCAATCGTCTGAGCCCCAGGCAGCACCTCCTCAACGGCTCATAACCCCGCCCTCCGTGTGCCTCTGCCCGCCCGTTTACTCTACTCCTCTCTCCTTTTCCACTGCGGCTGCGCGGTCAAATTCGTAGCGCAGCGGAAAAGGAGAGAGGAGGAGAGTAAACGGGTGGGCAGAGGCACATGGAGGGTGGGGTTATGAGCCGTTGAGGAGGTGCTGCCTGGGGCTCGGACGATTGAGACGCCGCCCTGGGCACTTGAGAGGGCGCATTTACAGAATCTTAAAAGTTCATTTTTGGCTGAAATAAAAATCCATTAGATACAACAAAGGTACCGTTTTTAAGTTCTGGGTGGCACATATAACGATATTTGATCAGTCTAATATGCTCAAATGTGGTGACAGACTCCCTTTAATGACACGACACAATGCACGCTCCAGAAAGAAGGCAAAAGGTACAATGTCACTGATGGCGCCCTGGCTGCGACTGACCAGTTTGGTGATCTCATCAAATTGCCGCAGAAGTCTGCATGCGTCGCGCATAAGCAGCCACTGGCGCAGTGAAAAAAAAACAAGTTCCCCAGAACCTGTCCTGCCGCAGAGTTCGTACAGGTAGTCATTAACTGCACATTTCTGCTGGAGCAGACTATCGAGCATATACAAGGTTGAGTTCCATCGCATCGGGCAGTCACAAATAAGAAGTCTGACGGCAGGTTGTGTCGCCGCTGAATGCCATGGCCGTGTAAGATCTTCTGAAATAGCCCGAGATTTTCCTGGCCAGCCGCAAGACGTCCTGGACCCCAGGGTATTTGACAACGAATCGCTGAACGACTAAGTTCAGGACGTGTGCCATGCACGGCACGTGTGTAATTTTGCCCTGTTTCAGCGCGCTCAGCAGATTGGCACCATTGCCGCACACCACTCTACCAACTGTCAAATTGAGCGGTGTTAGCCACTGATCTGCCTGTGAACGCAAAGCTGAAAGGAGTGCAGGACCGGTGTAGCTCTTGGCTCCCAGGCACAACAGCCGCAGCACAGCATGGCAACGTCTCACCTGGCATGTCGAATAGGTTCTGGGAATCTTGGGCGGCGCAGCGGAAGAGATGGTAGCAGCGGAAAAGGAGGAGTCAGCCGAGGAGGAGAGGGAGGATGGAGTAGGAGGAGTAGAAGAAGAGGCAGGCCTGCATGTAATCCGTGGCAGTAAAACCAAATCTACATGGGTGCCACGGGTTACATGCTTGACAGCCGTCAGAAGGTTTACCCAGTAGGCAGTAAAAGTTATATACCTTCCCTGCCCGTGTTTGCTAGACCACGTGTCTGTGGTCAGATGTATCTTGGCACCGACACTGTGTGCCAGAGATACATTCACTTGCCGCTGAAAGTGGCCATTTAGCTCTCGCATGCCCTACTGCGAGAAATATTTCCTTCCTGGGACCTTCCATTGTGGTGTTCCAATGGCCATAAATTTTCGAAAGGCCTCCGAGGTCCACAAGTTCATATGGCAGTAGTTGGCGGGCTATCACTTCCGACAAGCCAGCGGTCAACCGTTGAGCAAGAGGGTTATCCGGCGTCATAATTTTTTTACACTCGAACATTTGGGCCACGGAAGCCTGTCTTTTTCCAAACAAATGTGAGGACGGCATGATGGAAGGTGGAGTAGAGGACAATTGTGAGGAGAGAGGAGAAGGAGAAGAGGCTGGACAGTGAGAGCCTGGAGTGTGGCTTTGTGGGTTCTGATGGCGTTGCTCCCACTGGGCTCAATGATGGGAGGCCAGGTGACTTCTTAAGGCGGTCGTCCCTAGGTGAGTGTTGGGCTTACCCCGACTTATGCGTTGACTGCAAAGGCTGCAGATGGCAACACTATTGTCAGCAGCTGACACATTAAAAAAAGCCCACACTGCAGAGACATGTGCCTGCGTCCTGGGAGCGCCAGATGTGACCGTACATGGTTGATGGCTCGCTCCTGATACATTAGCATTCTGGTTTGTCCCTCCTGTGCAATGTAAGTTCGGCCTGCTTCTCCTCCCTATCTGCTGGTCCATCTCTCCCTCTAAACTCTCCTCCTCTTCCTCTCTTGTGGGCACCCACGTTACGTCCATAAACACGTCATCATCGAAGTTACCTTCCCCAACACTAACATTAGAGGTCTCGGAGTAAGCAGCAACATCGGGGACCAACCTCCTTGGGCTGATCTGGGTACTGTCGTCAGACTGCTGAGTGGCGGCTGTTGCTACCTCCTCTTCCTGATCCGATGCCAAGAATGGCTGCGCTTCGGATATGTCTTATAATAGATCGGAAAATAATTCCTGTGACTCAAGCGGAGGGTATATGGTGGTGGTGATATTGTTGGTGGTGGTGTCTTTGGGGGTGTACACAGCAGAGAGTGAAGAGGGTGCAGATAGAGAGGATGAAGAGGGTGTAGAAACGGAAGGCTGAGTGAGCCACTCAACCAAGTCGGCCCTACCCCTACCACCCCTGAGTAAGGACCTGCCTCTTCCTCTGCCTGTCATTTTTTAAATGACCCGGTGACAAAAGTCTCTATCGAAGCGCAGTGTATGTGGAAGAAGGTATATAACACCCTGCTTCAATATGTCGTTTTGGGAGGCCATTGGTCTATCACACCCATCACACCAGTTCTAAAAAAAAATTTCCTTTAAATTTTGTCACTGTGTGTAGTAGAGGTAACGCAGTGAAAGCGGATAAATTTCTGCAGTACCCAAATAGACTATTTGAAAAGTATATCCTTATATAACACCCCTCTTCAATATGTGGTTTTGGGGGCCACTGGTCTATAATCACACCAGTTATAAAAAAAAAATTCCTTAGAATTTTCTCACTGTGTGTAGCAGAGGTTCAATATGTGGTTTTGGGTGCCACTGGTCTATCACCCCAGTTATAAAAAAGTTTTTCCTTAAAATATTCTCACTGTGTATAATAGAGGTAAAGCAGTGAAAGCGGATAAATTTCTGCAGTACCCAAATACACTATTTGAAAAGTATATTCTTATATAACACCCTGCTTCAATATGTGGTTTTGGGGGCCACTGGTCTATAATCACACCAGTTATAAAAAATGTTTTCCTTAAAATTTTCTCACTATGTGTAGCAGAGGTAACGCAGTGAAAGCGGAATAATTTCTGCCGTACCCAAATACACTATTTGAAAAGTATATTCTTATATAACAACCCGCTTCAATATGTGGTTTTAGGGGCCACTGGTCTATAATCACACGAGTTAAAAAAAATATATTTCCTTTGAATTTTCTCACTGTGTGTAGTAGAGGTAACGCAGTGAAAGCGGATATATTTCTGCAGCACCCAAATACACTATTTGAAAATTGTAGTCTTATATAACACCCCTCTTCAAAATGTGGTTTTGGGGGCCACTGGTCTATCACACCAGTTATAATACTTTTTTCTAATTGCGTTTGTCACTCTTTGTAGTTGTAGTATCGCTGCAGAACCGATCACCAGTCACAATGCTGCACTATACAAATCCACTATAATATGCTTTCTATTTCAGAAAGTATATTATAAGTGTATTACACCCCTATATACTGCACACCAGTTAAAAGGACTTTTGTGGACCTATTAGCTAGCGATTTGTGTCACTAACACTCTAACAGTCTGTCCCTGCTCCACACAGCAACCTCTCCCTACACTGACAAAAGACAGAATGTAAAATGGCAGCCAGATCAGGTCTATTTATAAGGTAGGGGGTATGTCCATGTGCTGAAATGTCTTAATTGGCTGTCCTGTACCACCTGATGGATGTGTCATGGGTCAAAGTTCTTCACAATGTAAAAGAATATGGCGGGCGCAAATATCGCCATATGTTCGCATGTTCGGCGAACAGCGAACGAGCAAAGTTCGCCGCAAAACGACAGTGGAAGATGATATATGGAAGGCCTCTATCAGTTATTAGTTGAAGCTGGTATATCACCCTCAAGCAGTAATTTTGTGGATGCAGGTATATGGAAAACCTCTATCACTATTTTGTGGAAGCTAATATATTGCAGGCCTCAATCAGTTGTCAGTTGAAGCTGGTATATCACCCTCAAGCAGTAGTTTTGTGGACGCAGGTATATGGAAAACCTCTATCACTATTTTGTTGAAGCTGATATATGGCAGGCCTCAATCAGTTGTTAGTTGAAGCTCGTATATTACCCTCATGGAGAAATTTTGTGGATGCAGGTATATGGAAAACTTCAATCACTATTTTGTGGAAGCTGATAGATCGCAGCCCTCATTCAGTTGTTAGTTGAAGCAGGTATATCACCCTCAATAAGTAATTTTGTAGACGCAGGTATATGGAAAACCTCTATCACTAATTTGTGGAAGCTGATATATGGCAGGACTCAATCAGTTGTTAGTTGAAGCCGGTATATCACCCTGAAGCAGTAATTTTGTGGACGCAGGTATATGGAAAACCTCTATTACTATTTTGTGGAAGCTAATATATGTCAGGCCTCAATCAGTTGTTAGTTGAAGCTGGCATATCACTATTAACTGCCTGAATAAAGTACGTTTAAAAACATTTTATTGAAAACTAAATAAAAATTGGTTCTCCACCAAATTCAAAAATCATGCTGGTGGTGCGATTTTGAGTCTGGAATCTCATATAAATATATACAAGCTCTGCAAAACTCACACCCCCACAAATAGCCTGGAGTGTGGCTTTGTGGGTTCTGATGGCGTTGCTCCCACTGGGCTCGGTGATGGGAAGCCAGGTGCCTTCTTAAGGAGGTCGTCCCTAGGTGAGTGTTGGGCTTACCCTGAGTTATGCGTTGACTGCAAAGGCTGCAGATGGCAACACTATTGTCAGCAGCTGACACATTAAAAAAAGCCCACACTGTGGAGACATGTGCCTGCGTCCTGGGAGCGCCAGATGTGACCATACATGGTTGATGGCTCGCTCCTGATACATTAGCATTCTGGTTTGTCCCTCCTGTGCAATGTAAGTTCGGCCTGCTTCTCCTCCCTATCTGCTGGTCCATCTCTCCCTCTAAACTCTCCTCCTCTTCCTCTCTTGTGGGCACCCACGTTACGTCCATAAACACGTCATCATCGAAGTTACCTTCCCCAACACTAACATTAGAGGTCTCGGAGTAAGCAGCAACATCGGGGACCAACCTCCTTGGGCTGATCTGGGTACTGTCGTCAGACTGCTGAGTGGCGGCTGTTGCTACCTCCTCTTCCTGATCCGATGCCAAGAATGGCTGCGCTTCGGATATGTCTTATAATAGATCGGAAAATAATTCCTGTGACTCAAGCGGAGGGTATATGGTGGTGGTGGTATTGTTGGTGGTGGTGTCTTTGGGGGTGTACACAGCAGAGAGTGAAGAGGGTGCAGATAGAGAGGATGAAGAGGGTGTAGAAACGGAAGGCTGAGTGAGCCACTCAACCAAGTCGGCCCTACCCCTACCACCCCTGCGGAAGGACCTGCCTCTTCCTCTGCCTGTCATTTTTTAAATGACCCGGTGACAAAAGTCTCTATCGAAGCGCAGTGTATGTGGAAGAAGGTATATAACACCCCGCTTCAATATGTCGTTTTGGGAGGCCACTGGTCTATCACACCCATCACACCAGTTCTAAAAAAAAATGTCCTTTAAATTTTGTCACTGTGTGTAGCAGAGGTAACGCAGTGAAAGCGGATAAATTTCTGCAGTACCCAAATAAACTATTTGAAAAGTATATTCTTATATAACACCCCGCTTCAATATGTGGTTTTGGGGGCCACTGGTCTATAATCACACCAGTTGTTAGTTGAAGCCGGTATATCACCCTGAAGCAGTAATTTTGTGGATGCAGGGATATGGAAAACCTCTATCACTATTTTGTGGAAGCTAATATATGTCAGGCTTCGATCAGTTGTAAGTTGAAGCTGGTATATCACTATTAACTGCCTGAATAAAGTACGTTTAAAAACATTTTATTGAAAACTAAATAAAAATTGGTTCTCCACCAAATTCAAAAATCAGGCTGGTGGTGCGAGTTTGAGTCTGGAATTTCGTATAAATATATACAAGCTCTGCAAAACTCACCCCCCCACAAATATCTCAGTGAAAAGATATAGAGGCTGAAAAAAAACACACATAAAGTGGGGTGGTAGAGGTCCAGGCCACTATAACTGGGTCTGTCCTAATACATTGAGTGATTCCAATGTAGATTGGAGTAAAGGTACAGCCACTTGTGGTATTGTTTGGAAAGACCCCCTCCCCCACTGAGTAAGCGGCTCAACATGTGTGTCAACTACTGAACATAACAAGGCGCTCTGTATTGCTCAACGCGTTTCTCTGTGGCTATTATGCGGTATTTCCTCAACGTCAACCTAATCATAGAGGGCACTGTTCAGATTCAACTACATCACTCAGTAGTGAGTGTGCAGTAACATGTATTTCGTTAGACAAAACAAAACAGAAAGCGCTGCATGCCTCTGATGGTGTGCGTGCAGCAAGTTAGAGCCTCCGGCACTATGACGGCCGTTGCGCGGGAGATTCCAGCGCTGTTTAAATGGAGAACTCTCCGCCCCCGGACCTGCCAAACCTCCAAACCAGGAGCCAATGAGGAGCGTCCATCCCAACTATCACGCCTTCTCCTGTCATCATACTTATGCTATCGGTGTCCAGAGCTTATATGTTATTGTGATTCATGCTTAGGTAACCTTACATCTCAGGGAACCATCATCCATAGGTACAGAACTAAATCTAATAGTGATCTCATATATCCCAACCACAGCTATTTATAACATGAGATATATACATGCTGCACTTTGCAGATGTATTTGAAAACGTATAAGCGCAGCATGTGAACAATATACAGTGTGGACTAATATACAGTATATGCATCAATCCCAAAGAGATAGTGTACAGTCGTGGCCAAAAGTTTTGAGAATTACATAAATATTGGAAATTGGAAAAGTTGCTGCTTAAGTTTTTATAATAACAATTTGCATATACTCCAGAATGTTATGAAGAATGATCAGATGAATTACATAGTCCTTCTTTGCCATGAAAATTAACTTAATCCCCCAAAAAACTTTCCACTGCATTTCATTGCTGTCATTAAAGGACCTGCTGAGATTATTTCAGTAATCGTCTTGTTAACTCAGGTGAGAATGTTGACGAGCACAAGGCTGGAGATCATTAGGTCAGGCTGATTGGGTAGAAATGGCAGACTTGACATGATAAAAGGAGGGTGATGCTTGAAATCATTGTTCTTCCATTGTTAACTATGGTGACATGCAAAGAAACGCGTGCAGCCATCATTGCGTTGCATAAAAATGGCTTTACAGGCAAGGATATTGTGGCTACTAAGACTGCACCTCAATCAACAATTTATAGGATCATCAAGAACTTCAAGGAAAGAGGTTCAATTCTTGTTAAGAAGGCTTCAGGGCGTCCAAGAAAGTCCAGCAAGCGCCAGGATCGTCTCCTAAAGAGGATTCAGCTGCGGGATCGGAGTGCCACCAGTTCAGAGCTTGCTCAGGAATGGCAGCAGGCAGGTGTGAGCGCATCTGGACGCACAGTGAGGCGAAGACTTTTGGAAGGTGGCCTGGTGTCAAGAAGGCCAGCAAGAAACCACTTCTCCAAAAAAAAACACATCAGGGACAGATTGATCTTCTGCAGAAAGTATGGTGAATGGACTGCTGAGGACTGGGGCAAAGTCATTTTCTCCGATGAAGCCTCTTTCAGATTGTTTGGGGCATCTGGAAAAAGGCTTGTCCTGAGAAGAAAAGGTGAGCGCTACCATCAGTCCTGTGTCATGCCAACAGTAAAGCATCCTGAGACCATTCATGTGTGGGGTTGCTTCTCATCCAAGGGAGTGGGCTCACTCACAATTTTGCCCAAAAACACAGCCATGAATAAAGAATGGTACCAAAACACCCTCCAACAGCAACTTCTTCCAACAATCCAACAACAGTTTGGTGAAGAACAATGCATTTTCCAGCACGATGGAGCACCGTGCCATAAGGCAAAAGTGATAACTAAGTGGCTCGGGGACCAATACGTTGACATTTTGGATCCATGGCCTGGAAACTCCCCAGATCTTAATCCCATTGAGAACTTGTGGTCAATCCTCAAGAGGGGGGTGGACAAACAAAAGCCCACTAATTCTGACAAACTCCAAGAAGTGATTATGAAAGAATCGGTTGCTATCAGTCAGGAATTGGCCCAGAAATTGATTGAGAGCATGCCCAGTCGAATTGCAGAGGTCCTGAAAAAGAAGGGCCAACACTGAAAATACTGACTCTGCATAAATGTCATGTAATTGTCGATAAAAGCCTTTGAAACGTATGAAGTGCGTGTAATTATATTTCACTACATCACAGAAACAACTGAAACAAAGATCTAAAAGCAGTTTAGCAGCAAACTTTGTGAAAACTAATATTTGTGTCATTCTCAAAACTTTTGGCCATGACTGTACTCTATCATCCAGAGGAAACTAGTGGTGTATACACACCATAGTCCCTTCCTGAAAAAAACGCATATATTATGTACCCATGCGATAATAAGTGTGAACAATGCTCTGCAAACACTGCCTGTGGCAGTCCACAGTGCATAGGAACCCCACTGTATATACCATATAAATCATAATCATGTGGGATAAAGTACAGACACTCCCCCTCAAGTAAAGCATGCATAAGATATTGAATCATTGAGGCCCCAAGGTTTGATTGTGTCGAGGGAGAAGGTCCATTGGGCCTCCTTTCTCAGGAGTAAAATGTCTATATCACCACCTCTGGGTGATGTCCTTACATGTTCTATACCCTGGAACATAACACAGTTTCTCATTGTGGGGTGGTTGACCGCAACAAGTTGTGCAATAGGGGTATCACCACTATTATTGATCTTTAATAGGTGCTCCCCTATTCACCTCCTGAATTCACGTTATGGTTTGCCCACGTATTGTAGGCCACAAACACATGTTGCCAAATATACAACCCCTACTGTTCTGCAATTGATGAAAGACATGATGTCATAGCTGCGTCTAGTAACATAGTTCATAAATGGACCTCCTTTTTTGATGGCCTTACAGGCAACGCAATTGCCACATCTAAAAGTGCCATTCGGTTTTCTTGAGGTCAAACAGGTTTTACTAACTGGAGAGCTGAACGCACTATGGACCAACTTGTCCCTCAAATTCCCTCCTCGTGATATGTCACCCGGGGGTATTCACCCACTAGGTCACCCACATCTGGGTCAGATCTCAGAATATCCCAGTGTTCTTTCAGGAGCGCCTGAACCTCTCTATGTGCTCTATCATAGGTCCCTATGATACGCACTTGGACATCGTCCGATGCCCTATTCTTGGGATGTAACAGGTCCTCTCTTTCACATGTGTTAGCGCAATTCATGCGCTTCTCCTTCTTCTTTGTGTGGTGCCAAATCAATTAGAAGAATAAGTATGTGTACACCATACTGCTTTATAATGAGACCAGACACACTAGGTGGTTTCATGAAAGCATCTTCTCATCTTCCCTGAGCCATGGTAGAAGAGACCCTTTATTCACAGTACATTGACTTAAATAGCAGACATGACATCACAAAAGGGGTGTTCCTTAAGAAGAGACTATTCGCTCCTTAACCTGATAGGAGTGCTTTCTGCAACTTCAACTGAGCTTATAGGCATATTTGAAAACTGTAATGTAATCCCCTCTTCCCCCTCCCTTATTGACCTTCTCATACATATGGTTTGCGGCCATCTAGTGGACAAAAATGTGTACTACAGAATGTTTGCATTATATATGCATAGAATAATAAATCCATCTCTCACACATGCAGCCACATGGAGGTAAGCTTCCTTTAAGGGTGCCCTTGGGTACCCTCTCTCCAGAAATCTCCTCTGGAGATCATGTGCCGATTCCTTGAAATTTGTCCACTGGGAGCAATTCCGTCTTGCCCTTAAATACTGCCCTTTAGGGATCCCTCTTTTGAGTGGGTACGGATGACTACTATCCCACCTCAAAGGGGCATTGGTAGCAGTGGGTTTGCGGAATATCTTATTTCTCAACCTCCCAGTGGGGGCGATTTCAATTGATAAATCAAGGAATGTATGTCGTGCTTCATCAATCTCTGATGTAAAAAAGAGTCCCAGGGTATTTACATTGAGTTTAGACACAAACTCCTTAAATACGTTTTTTGTCCCTTTCCACAATATAAATATATTGTCTATGAACCTCATCCATAACAATATGGACGAGGTCCATAGTTCCATCTCCTCACTGAACACCGTTTCCTTTTCCCACCAGCCCAGGTATAGGTTGGCGAAGGTCGGGGCACAAGGACTGCCCATCGCCACCCCCCTGAGCTGGTGGTAGATGACATGATCAAAAATGAAAACGTTTTGATGTAAAACAAAGTCCAGGAGAGTCAGTACCAGTGTATTATGTTCTTTAAAATGAGAACCTCTTTCAGTTAAGAACACCTGCACAGCCTCACAACCCTGTTGATGTGGGATTGAGCTGTACAGTGCCTCAACGTCTAAACTGGCAAGAAGGGTGTCACTATCACATTGGATGTCAATTAATCTTCTCAAGACATCCATGGAATCCCTTACATAGGACGGTAGGCAGGTGACAAAAGGCCTCAGAATTCTGTCCACATAGATACTAATCCTCTCAGTGAGGCCACCGATACCCGACACTATCGGCCTCCCTTTAAGGGGGATGGGGGATGAATTTTCGGTAAACTGTAGCAGGCCAGTAGTGTCGGGTGAGCTGGAACTAAATAGGTATATTAGCTCTCACTTACAAGGTTACGTCTTTTTGCCAAAATCAGGAAATCACTCAACTCCCTCTTGTACATCTCAAGGGGATTACTGTCTAATTTGGCATAACAAGACCTATCATCCAGAATTATTTTGCTGGTATTTCACCCTCATGCAGTAATTTTGTGGACGCAGGTATATGGAAAACCTCTATCACTATTTTGTGGAAGCTGATATATGGCAGGCCTCAATCAGTTGTTAGTTGAAGCAGGTATATATCCCTCAATAGGTAATTTTATAGACGCAGGTATATGGAAAACCTCTATTACTTATTTTTGGAAGCTGATATATGGCAGACCTCAATCAGTTGTTAGTTGAAGGTGATATATCACCCTCAAGCAGTAATTTTGTGGACGCAGGTATACTGAAAACCTCAATCACTATTTTGTGAAAGCTAATATATAGCAGGCCTCAATCAGTTTTTAGTTGAAGCTGGTATATTACCCTCAAGCAGTAATTTTGTGGATGCAGGTTTATGGAAAATCTCAGTCACTATTTTGTGGAAGCTGATAGATCGCAGCCCTCAATCAGTATTTTCTGGAAGCATACAAATACACTTATATATACTTTCTATGTTAGAAAGTAAATTATAAGTATATCACACCCCTCTGTGTATCACACCTACCAATAGCATAACGTTACCAGTCCTTAAAAGGACTTTTGTGGACCTATAGCTAGCGTTTGGTGTCCCAAAAACAGCCTATCCCTGCTCTAAAATGCAACCTCTCCCTACACTGTCAAAACACATAATGTAAAATGGCTGCTGGATCGTGTTATAGGGTTGGGGGTGTATCCATGTGCTAAAACGTCTCAATTGGCTGTCCTGTCCCACCTGATGGATGTGTCATGGGTCAAAGTTCGGCGCAATGCAAAAGAATATGGCGCGCGCTGACATCGCCATATGTTCGCATGTTCAGCAGATTGCGAACGCGCAAAGTTCGCCGCCAACCGACCACCGAGCGAACCGCAAGGCCATTACTATTTCTTTCCACGCATGTGCTGGGAACAGCAAAGAAAGGTGGGTATTGATTCACTGTTGTGAAACTAGTGGCACCAAAGTTTGATGGTTTAAATTGCTTAATTGTTTATAGCATTCACTTTTACTTGCAACGCTCTGTCCCAAATTGGCCACCGAATGAAGGATCATGTGACCAGTTCCATTTATCAACAGTATTCGTTGACTACCACTGCTGAAGAACAGGGGAACAATTGCATTCACAGTGTAAGTCAATGGAGGCCACTGATGCACAGTATTGGCCACATGACCCTACTGTATATCAGGAGCCAGTTTGGGACGAGAGTGTTGGCCCCTAAGTAAAGTGGAGTTTTGTAAACAAGAATTAAGCAAGTTAAATCATTAGACTGCAGCACAGATGGTTTGATAACAATAAATAAACATAAAATAAACATATACGGTAGATGCAAAACCCTTTAACTCCATTTTCAGGATGCATACTTACCAACAGTCCCACCCCATTATCCAAAGAATATTCCAAAACCTTAAAATACTAATTAACTTAAACCAATTTCCTTTATAGTTACGTTCACAGAACAGTTGAACATAGAGACAGTCGGTAAGCATGCATGGTTTTTGCACAATGTAGACAAAAATTTATAAAATAAGTTGACTGTTACTGCAGACAAATATTTTTACCTGATCTAGTCATTGTGATGGATTCCTTTCTCATTATGTCATTACCTAGCTATATGATCATATAAATAGAAAGGCTGAAGACCTTTATTTTCTTGCTTCTGGGACCATTCCCATTATGGATGATCTTGCATTCCTGGGCTTCTTACTTTCACTTTGTAACACGTGTAGCCTCCATTTTACGAAAAAAAAAAAAAAAAAAAAAAGTTTGCAGACACATATGGTAAATACTATAGCTTAACTTTGGAGAAATTGCTTAAAAATTTGTGGGCTGCTTTTTCTCTTGCTAACCCTTGTGAAAATTACACATTTTGAGTTAAACCTACAAACATGTAATTTTTAATTTTCATATAATTTTAATAAATTCTCACTACACCCGTAGATGAATTCATCAAGGTCTCTTCAAAACTGAAAAACTCAAGATCCTCGAGTTGCTAATTTCTGCAACCATATTTGCGTCATTTAGCACACTAAGACCACATATTGGATATTACTAAAAACTGAATAAACAGAGTAATAAATGTTGAGTCGTATGCCACTTTTGACACATTTTGACTCCTGGAGTTACAAAAGCACCTTATTCTGCTGCACTGTTTGTGTAGCCCCATTCACTACAAGGAGATTTATAATAACAACTAGAGATGAGTGAATTTTTAAAAAGTTTGATTCGGCCGGTTCGCCAAATTTTCCTAAACAATTCGATTTGATCCGAATTTATTTGAGGCGACTCACGTTAAAAACAATTTCCTGCCAGAGAGCCTGTATAGTGGTGTAGAACACTGTGCTTGCAGTAACAATCATAGGGAGTCTGCTGTGGTAGCAAAAGAATACTGTGAGTCAGTATGACACACAGATGACAGGCGTCGCTCTTAGAATCACTGCACACGTCACTTATTTGGTCAGTTAAGGAGCCAAAACTGACCAAATAACTCAAATATGAACTCAGCCTTACAGGTCGATCTTAGAGTCAAGAAGAGGTGCACTCCTTTAACACCGCCGTCAGCTGATTCCGCATAGATGTCTACAGAACCTGTTCTATTAAATGATTATACAAGTGGAGCCCCCCAATAGAATGGAGAGGGTGCCAGCAGTAAGTTTGTGTTGACATCAATGATTATTTTGCCCTTCCTCTGATCCTTCAGAGTTTGTATTGATGTCACAGATTATTTTTCCCTTCCTCTGATCTGTCAGAACAATAAACCTCAAAAAACAAATCCTGTCTGGTGAGCATCCCCATTCATTCGGTCAGCATTTGGTCAGTACTCCATCAGTTTTGCTAATACAAAAAAAAAACAGGAGTGGATCCAAAACAGAGATGATACGTGAATGGAATATTTGCATGTCCTCTGTGTTTTGTACCCACTCCTGCTTTTGGCTACCAAATCATAAGCCAATTCTGATGTGAACATTCAGGCCTTACAGCTGCTATACAGACAGGATTTGTTGTGCGTCAAATAAATGATGATGTCATTCAGGCCAAAAAGGCAAAATAGTGGCCCAGTCATGGAGTGGGGAGGGTGGGAGAACAGCTTGAGAAGTCCACAGAGTGGCCCAATGACATAGGGGTGAGGTGGAAGCAGCATGAGGAGACCGCAGAGTGGCCCAGTGACATAGTGGTGATGTGGCAGCAGCAGCATGAGGAGGCCACGGAATGGCAAGGTGACTTAGTGTTGAGGTAGCATCAGCATCAGGAGACCACAGAGTGGCAATGTGATATATTGTAAATGTAGCAGCATCATCAGGAGACCACAGAGTGGCAAAATGACAGAGTGTGGAGGTGGCAGCAGCAGCATGAGGAGGCCACAGAGTAGCAAGGTGACATAGTGTTGAGGTAGCAGCAACATCAGGAGACCACAGAGTAGAGGGTGACATAGTGTGGAGGTGGCAGTAGCATCATGAGACCACAGAGTCGCAAGGTGACATAGTGGGGATGTGGGTGGCAATAAGAGTACCTGCTGAAGATGGTGGGTGTAAGAAAGAGCACTTGGCATCAGATGTGTGGCATAAGGCGGGTGGCAGCTTTAGAATAGTAGCTGAGGTCTCTTTTGTCAAGGTTTGGGTAAGGCAGCATGGATGCTCCTGTCACCCCCCATCCACCAGCCATGACAGTGGAACTTGAGCGCAGAGGGCCCCCAGTCAGACCTGCAAGAGGATGGACAATGGCACAGATAGGCAGCAGCCAACTGACTTCATAGGATGTCTCGATAGTAGTTCAGTTTGTCCTCCCTCTGAGTGGGTGTAAAAAAGGCCCCCATTTTGGACCAGTAGTGAGGGTCTAACATGGTGGAGAGGCAGTAGTCATGCCTCTGCCGAATGGTGACTATTCGGCGGTCACTACACAAGCAAGTGAGCATGCATTGGGCCATTTGCGCAAGTCACTCGGAGGGACTCCCTGTCTCCATCTCCACTGCATACTGCCACGGTGTGCCTGGGTCATCTGCCTTATCTTACTCATCTCCCCCTTGCTCCTCCGGCTGCTCCTGCTCCTCATCTCCTGTCACCTGTGTGGAGAAACTAACTATTTCGCTACACATTGCTTGTGCTCCAATGTCCTCCTCCTCCAGTTCAGCCCCCACAGGGCTCATGTGGCCGTGAGATGTTGGCGCCACGTCTCCAGTCCCCTGACCAGCCAGATTTACCAGCATCTTTTCCAGGACATGAATCAGTGGAATGACTTTGTTTATCCCGTAGTCCTGGCGACTGATGAGCAAACGGCAGGTGTCACGCATGAGCTGCCACTGGCTAACATCGAAGTTACAAAGGGGAATACCTCTGTCCGCTTGGATCATCAAGAAATTGTTTATGGCCTTTCTCTGTTCGTATAGTCGGTCCAACATATGGAGGGTTGAATTCCAACATATCAGCCTATGTTTGGGGATGCCATTCTGCCGCTGCAGCTCAAGGATGCTGTGCTTTGCGGTGTACCAGTGGTTCTTCCCATTGTCGGTCACCATGGTTCCTATTTTGAGTTGTCACAGAGAAATCCAGGATTTGATTTCTTGATGAAGGACACGGAGCAGTTCCTCCGCTGTGTGACTCTGTTCTCCCAGACAAACAAGGTGTAGAACAGCATGACACCGCCGTGCCCTGCACATGTGGTAAGCTAGAGGAGCACTGTGAATTGTCCCTGCAGTGGAGGCTGAGGACACAGTGGAGGATGAGGAGGCAGAGGCGGACATTGTGGCAGGACCAACGGCGTGAGAATGTGGAGGCGGAAGTGGCGTCAGCAGGCCAAGTTGCAGGTGTGTCAGGGCAGGAACCACATTTACCCAGTGGGCTGTAAAGGACACATATTGTCCTTGACTGTAGTTATAGCTACTGACCAATTTTCCCAAAAAGTGCTGTATCACAACAGGGCTGTGGAGTCGGTAGATAAATGTTCCGACTCCGACTCCTCAGTTTTATGTACTTCCGACTCCGACTCCTCTGTATTAATATGCGAATGTATTTTATATATTCCTTGAGGGAAAGAAACGCAACCTACCACAGGACTACTGGCTGGGAAGCTGCTTTCTCCTTTGTGTGCTTATCTGCTGCTGAAGATAGGGCAGTGGGAGGATCCAGGAAGGGGCATTTATTCTAAAACATGATATTCCTAGGAGAATCCCATAGTCATGTTAAAAGTTTAAGCTAACAATCGGAGTTTACAAGTTTTTATAGCCTTAGCTGAATGACAGCAGTTTTTCCAATGGTTTACAGCTTCAGTCTTGAACTATTGGCCCTCCATTCCCTTCACTTATACAAGTGTCTCACTCTCTAGTCCTGCAAAAAACATATTTATTTAATCCCATATCAGCGAGAGGCTAGGTTACACATGGACGCTGCGTTCCCTGTAAAAGCAGAACACAACACTATGGAAAGTATAAGTATTGCAGCTCCTAATTGTGCGTTGCGTGCCATATAGTGAAGCACATGAAAAGCATGCTTCTTCACGGTCACTTAACGTGTTCGTTTTGCGGTTACGTGAGGCACTGCATGCATTGGTCTTTATTCTTACAGTAGAGAAGTCATTAATTATAACTTTTTGTGAATTGGGACATTTAAACTTGCTTTTTTTTTTTATTCCAATCAAAATTTAGTAGGAGTCGGAGTCGGTGCATTGTTTGCCGACTCCGACTCCAGGTACCCAAAATTTCCCCCGACTCCGACTCCTCGACTCCGACTCCACAGCCCTGATCACAAACAAGTTTCACCACTGAATGGCTAATCGATGAAATTACTCAGTCCCTACAGAAGAAAGTCTACATTCACTGACCAATTTTACCCAAAAAGGCTGTGTCACAAACAAATTTCACCACTGAATGACAATGTAAATTCACCACAGAACGGCTAATAAGAAGTACTTAATTTTCCTATTAATAAACACCAACAATGGCTGTATGATAATGTAAGTTCACCACAGAACGGCTAATAACACATACTTATTTTTGCTATTAATACAGCGCAACAATGTCTGTATGAAAATATAAATTCACCACAGAACGGCTAATAACACGTAATAATTTTTCCATTAATACGCTCCAACAATGGCTGTATAACAATGTCGGTTCACTGCAGACCAGCTAATAAGACGTATTCTTTTTCCTATTAATGCACCCCAAAAAAATATATATAACAATCACAATTCACCGCAGAATGGCTAATAGGACGTACGTATCTATCCTATTAATACACCCCATAAATGGCTGTAGTACAATGGAACTTTACCACTGAACGGCAAATAATATATATTTTTTTGCCACTAATACACACCAAAAAGGGCTTCAATTTTCTCACTTCACCACACAATGGCTAATATGCCCTTTTTATTTTTCCCCACTAATACACGCCAAAAAAAGGCTTAAAGGGAACCTGTCACCAGTATTATGGTGTCCTAACTAAGGGCAACATAACTAAGTGACTGATTCTCTTAGCACAATGCTGGGTCACTTTTTTTAATTGACCCAGTCAATCTGCCAACATCTTGTATTGAAAAGCTCCAGCTGATAATGAATATTCATGAGCTCCTGACTCTCCCCGCCCACCTGCTGCTGAATGACAGTTTGTTTCCATATGAATCAGCAGCAGGTGGGCAGGGGAGTGGCTATAGCTCTGAATTATATATATGCTGGACTCAATGACATCACGCCGGACTCAAATCAGCTCATTAGCATGCGGCATCTTTGTGTGTATATTATGAGGTAACCATCTGTCACACCAGTAAGTGAATACATCTAAGGTACTTTTTAGTAGTTAATGATTGTATATAATTAGTTAGATTATAATCAAATATCCACATGACAGGTTCCCTTTAAGAACATATAACTGCGGTCATGAACTGCAAATAATATATATTTTTTTGCCACTAATACACACCAAAAAGGGCTGTAATTTTCTCACTTCGTCACACAACGGCTAATAAGCCCCCTTTTTTTGTCCCACTAATACATGGCAAAAAATGGCTTTAGAACATATAACTGCGGCCGTGATCGGCAAATAATACTTTTTTTTGCAACTAATACACGCCAAAAAGGGCTGTAATTTTTTCACTTCAACACACAATGGCTCATCTCTAGTAACAACAGAGCGCCAGCCAAAGGGCCGGCATATGGAAATGGTGTGATGGGACAACCCCTTAAAAATGGATTAAAATTGAAAATCAGATGTTTAAATTTCACTTCCATTTTCAAGTTTTGAAGAATGTAGTTTTTAGAAATTTCAGCCAATTTCACATTTTCTTTAATAAATACAAACATAATTTATCAACAAAAAATTGCCACTAACATAAAGTACAATATGTCACAAATAACAGTCTCAGAATTGCTTGACATTACCACATAGAGACATGTCAGTTCTGAAAAATGGGGTGTTTGGTCCAAAATGGCTTTTGTGACAGGTGCAGCACAATGAAGTGCCTTTTGTTCTGTGGCCTTAGAAGAATTTTGATATCTCTGACTTTTAGTCTAACCAGACTGTCTATTACTCTGTAATTCCTCTAGCGCCGTTCTATGGAAACAGTAGGTTTAAAGAGCACACCAAATGCTTGAAATAACTTCTTTATTACCTTCAACTTTTCTTCATATAACACTGCCGCCTCCGCAGCAGATAGTCCATGTACAAAACACGTGTTGAATAAAGTATCACAAAAATGGCGGTATGCATAAGATGGTGGTTCAACTGTTTAATCTTGTCATTCAACATGTCTGTTCCAGCCCAGCAGCCCCCCTTATGTCTGTGCCAGCAGCCCCCCTTATGTCTGTGCCAGCAGCCCCCCTTATGTGCCAGTAGCCAGTAGCCCCCCTTATGTTCCAGCAGCCCCCTTATGTGCCAGTAGCCAGTATCCCCCCTTATGTGCCAGCAGCCCCCCTTATGTCTATGCCAGCCCAGCAGCCCCCCTTATGTCTGTGCCAGCCAAGCAGCCCCCCTTATGTGCCAGGATTGTCATTTTTACATATAAAAAAATGATAATAAACTTATACTTACTTACCTCCTCCAGGATGTGATGCAGGCCTCTTCCGGCCTGTGTCCCTCGCTGGCTCAGGCGGCGCGATGATGTCATTGCCGGCCTAGTGCTGGCAGCCTATCAGAGGAACAGGGAGGGGACACACCTCTCCCTGCCCTGCCGCATTACAGACATTTGTATTGCCGTCCTGAGGACGGCGATACAGATGAGATGACTTTGGAGATGAGTGAGCGCTTCCACAATGGAAGCGCAGCGCTCATCTCCTGCTGTGCCCTGCTGGCTCCCCCCTTCTGACAGCGCCCCGGGCGGCTGCCCGGCCCGCCCGCCCCAAGAAACGGCCCTGCAGTAACTAAAGGGGGACGGGGCGAGTCGGCAGAAAATAGGTGGCGGTACGCCGTTCCGGGGCATTCCGCCAGAAAAAAAGGCCTGGGCATGGTTGTATGCAATTTGGATTGCAATATGGAATTTGTATTGTGAACTTTGTAGTTTGCATTTGAATTTGTGGTTTGAAATTGAATTTGTGGTTTAAAATTGGTGGAACTGTAAGTAAACACACATATAAACTGGTTCAGTATACAGTTCTAATCACTATATTAACAGTAGGAACATTATATAACTGTTTTAAATACATATTTTGGCCTCTCTGCTTCCATATAACACAGCTCTTAGTGGAGTGAATGTCTGTTCAGCTTCTCTCTCTGGTGAATAATGATTCCAGCAGCTCCTGCTAGGGGAATTTCCCACAAAAACTGTGTGTGAGGCTGGCTGTAATTGGTCAAAACTCCTGCTATGTGTGAGGCTGGCTGTGATTGGTCTAGACTCCTGCCTAGCAACAACAGTTTAACTCTATGCTTTTTGTTGCTTCTGCTGTGTTATTGAGCTTACCTCACATTCATAAAATTAATCTTAAAGGCATATTATCTTTTCTGTTTCTGTGAACACAATATATAACAGTTATTTGACATCCAAACATGAAGTCACTGTAAATAACTCTGCTTTTGTCTTTAACACACAAACATAGGAATTGTATTAAGGTTATTGGCAGGTTTAGCTTTATAAACATATAACCTAGGACAGTCTTAGCTGGCCAGCTACAGCTTTGAATCCACTAGTTGAGAAATAGTCGGCACTGCTGGGCATCTATCTGGAGTGTATTTACAGTGGTCACAACTGAACATACTGTGGTGCTATACATTTATAAGATTTCCATAAATCCAAGAAGAAAATAAAGACAAGTGTGGCACTAACAAATAAAAACCAATGGGGGTTATTTATCATTTGAGATTGTTTTTATGTCACTTTTAAGTCTAGTTTTACATTGTGTGGTTGGACCAAATTTATAAAATGGTGCACAGTTTTCATGTATCTGGTGCAACTATATTTTTTATGACCGTCCAAAAAACAAAAAAAACAAACAAACATGGGGCTTCCTGACATAGCATGCAACTTTTCTGTGACATTTCAAGTGTCGCAGACAGTAAATGTGGAATAATCCAGGTCTAATCCCACTTTTCTGTCTTAAACATAGACCACATTGAAAAGTAGTGTGTCTCCAAAATGCCTCATAAATATCGCAAAAAAGTCGCAATCAGCATATTGTGCGTCATTTTAGACCAAAAACCTTAGGAATCATAGCAACACATGAAACTGCCGTCACCTGTTTTTTTTAAACATGCTTGAAATTAAGTATGTGATACAGGAATAATTCACCTTTTTCCAAAATTTCTTTAATTTAATATTTAGATATTTTATCCACATTTTCATAAGGTTAAGGCTAAGGACGAGCCATACATACATACAGCAGAAGGGGGCCAGTCCTTGAGCCTGTAGGTGCCTAGTACAGTTCAAGGCAGCACCGACATGTGTAGCTGTAACTATGGTCAAGAACAATATATGTCCTTTTTGGCCTAATGAGTAAATGTCGTTCCGTCCCAGGCACACCAGCAACTTGGCCAGGTGATGGCAATGCTGCCTCCACGTTCTCATGCTGTGATTGCAGCACCAATATCCTCCCCCAACTCCTCATACTCCACCTTGTCCTCAGTCTCTACTGTAGGCACAGTTCAGAGTGGTCCTCCAGCATACCACCTATGCATAGCACGGCGGTATTACGCTGTTCTGCATCCTGGCTTGGGCGAACAGAGTCACACCTGGGAGGAAATTTAATCCTGGCTGTCTCCTTGCCAACTAAAGATCGGAACCAGGGTCACAGACAATGAAAAGAACATTGTGTCAACACCGCATCAAGGAGAGCTGACCCATGCGCCCTGCATGGCGCACATCTTTACTTTGTAACCCAGTTCCTCAAGTCTTCCACTCAACTGCAAGACGTCTTGAAAATGGCCAGTAAACTGTGCAAGCAATTCAGCCACTCTTACGCTGCAAAACATGCCCTCTTTGAGCTGCAAAAGCAGAATGGTTTTCCCCAACATCGCCTCATATGCGACATTTCCACACATTGGAACTACACCCTCCACATGTTGGGCCGACTATATGCGCAAAGGAAGGCTGTGCCAGATTTCTTGATGATGCAGGAGGACAGGGCCGGTGACAGATTATGCTTGACACCTGGTGCATACATTTCACGGCCACCTGAGCCCTGTGGGGACAAACTGACAGAGGAGAAGGACATCAATGCCCAGGAATTGTAAAACAGAGATAGGTGAGTTATCTGGACAAGCGACAGGAGAGTAATAGGAGGAGTATGAGGAGCTGGAGGGCAATGAGGAAGACTGGGCAGATTACCCTGACAGACCGTGGCAGTATGCAGTGGAGATGAAAGCAGGGAGTCCCTCCTAGTCCCTTGTGCAAATGGACAGATGTCAATCTGAGTTGCATGCGTAGTGACACCTGCATTATTACCATTCGGCAGAAAGATGACTACTGGCTCTCTGCCATGACTGCTGGAAGGGGGTGGGGGTCCAGGAGCAGCACCAGCTCCATCAGCAGCAGCTTAAGTCTTGAGTCTCTAATAAACACTTTTCTTTACCTGCATACTGAAGAAACTACCCAGCAGCAGCAGAACATTAAGTTAGTTTAGTTACCCCAAAGAGAACTCGCATTTCAACAGGAAATGTTGAGAGAGTAACCTTTCTAAAGGTGAATCAGGCATGGATCAGCCAGGATTTCCACACACCGGTGCCTGATGCATCACACTATATCATTCTGGCAGTTATGTAATGACTACAATGTGCTGCCACACCAGAACATTGTAAAAAATGGCCCAATACTTTATTCTGATTCTGCCACCCGCCTGTTGCCGCACACCTGCTGCCATCTTGTCCTACTACCACACACCATCTTGTGATGTTACTACCTCTGCTGTTGCCCCCCACCTCCCCACTCTGTGACTGGGCCACTGTGTTGACTCCACATGATGCTGCCACGCTCACTAGTCTGTGACTGGGCCACTATGATTACTCTTCATGCTGCTGTCGTCCTCACCACTCTTTGACTTGGCCTCTATGTTGACTCCTCATGGTATAGGAGCAATCTACCTATGAGTGTTAATGTGAAATTAAACTTGAGGCCTGACCCTTAATCATTCTTAAATGTTCATTTATTTCTACACTTGTTTGAAATTTTATTTCTCTTGGGACTTCTTCAATTTAATTAAATCAGCATATACAGTCAGGTCCATAAATATTGGGACATCAACACAATTCTAACATTTTTGGCTCTATACACCACCACAATGGATTTGAAATAAAACAAACAAGATGTGCTTTAACTGCAGACTGTCAGCTTTAATTTGAGGGTATTTACATCCAAATCAGGTGAACGGTGTAGGAATTACAACAGTTTGCATATGTGCCTCTCACTTGTTAAGGAACCAAAAGTAATGGGACATAATAATAATCATAAATCAAACTTTCACTTTAATACTTGGTTGCAAATCCTTTGTAGTCAATTACAGCCTGAAGTCTTGAACGCATAGACATCACCAGATGCTGGGTTTCATCCCTGGTGATGCTCTGCCAGGCCTCTACTGCAACTGTCTTCAGTTCCTGCTTGTTTTTGGGGCATTTTCCCTTCATTTTTGTCTTCAGCAATGAAATGCATGCTCTATCGGATTCAGGTCAGGTGATTTACTTGGCCATTGCATAACATTCCACTTCTTTCCCTTAAAAAAACTCTTTGGTTGCTTTTGCAGTATGCTTTGGGTCGTTGGCCATCTGCACTGTGAAGCGCCGTCCAATGAGTTCTGAAACATTTGGCTGAATAAGGGCAGATAATATTGCCCGCAACACTTCAGAATTCATCCTGCTGCTTTTGTCAGCAGGCACATCATCAATAAATGCAAGAGAACCAGTTCCATAGGCAGCCATACATGCCCACGCCATGACACTACCACCACCATGCTTCACTGATGAGGTGGTATGCTTAGGATCATGAGCAGTTCCTTTCCTTCTCCATACTCTTCTCTTCCCATCACTCTGGTACAAGTTGATCTTGGTCTCATCTGTCCATAGGTTGTTGTTCCAGAACTGTGAAGGCTTTTTTAGATGTCGTTTGGCAAACTCTAATCTGGCCTTTCTGTTTTTAAGGCTCACCAGTGGTTTACATCTTGTAGTGAACCCTCTGTATTCAATCTGGTGAAGTCTTCTCTTTATTGTTGACTTTGACACACATACACCTACCTCCTGGAGAGTGTTATTAATCTGGCCAGAATTATTCGGTCATCCACTACAGTTGTTTTCCATGGTCTTCCGGGTCTTTTGGTGTTGCTGAGCTCACCGGTGCGTTCCTTCTTTTTAAGAATGTTACAAACAGTTGTTTTGGCCACGCCTAATGTTTTTGCTATCTCTCTGATGGGTTAGTTTTAGTGTTGAGCGAACAGTTCGAGCATAGTTCGGGTCCGTACCGAATTTTGGGGTGTTCGTGACACGGACCCGAACCCGAACTTTTTCGTAAAAGTTCGGGTTCGGGTTCGTCGTTCGGCATGTATTTTGGCGCATTTTGAAAGGCTGCAAAGCAGCCAATCAACATGCATCATACTACTTGCCCTAAGATGCCATCGCAGCCATGCCTACTATTGGCAAGGCTGTGATTGGCCAAGTGCAGCATGTGACTCAGCCTCTTTATAAGCTTGTGCGCACGTCGGGACGTGCTCACTCCCGATGTGAATAGAACAGGGATAGACGCAGCTGATGCTAGGGCAAGAATAGGCAGGGATAATTGAATAACTGGAAGCAAATTTCTCTCCTCCACCTGTGATTCATCTGAACAACTGCAGCTGAGCTGCTTTTTTGATAGGGATTGGCTATTTTTAGAGTGGCCAGAGTGATTTTTCCATCCACATGTACCTGGGCTGACCGCCGGCCGCCATTTTGCGACTTGTAGTGCTGCAGCAGAAGCTGCCACAGTGTGCATTCCAAAGCTCCAAACAAGTCAGACATCTACACCTGGGATTCAGACCAATAGCGATTTAGCAGCACAGTCCAAGGCTATTTTTTTTAAAGGTTGTGCAGACCATTTTGTGGCACATGTTACTGGGCTGATAGGCGGCGGCCATCTTGGGAATAGTGCTGCAGCACAATCTCTCCCAACGTCCATTAATCACTTGTAATAGTGGTCTGTGCCATAGAAATCCTACATCAGGGACTTGGGTGTGCTTGTGTCACCCCTACTAATACCAGTCCACCTGTAATCCATACAGTGAAAAGCCATAAAGTATTCCAGTGAGGGAATTTTTTTTTTATTTAAAAAAGGCCAAGTTAGTTTATCTGGCGTTCAATATACTAGATACAGTTAGGCCTGCGTTTCATACATCTGGAATTAGCAAACTAATGTGCTGGGGTTGGGAAAACATATATGTACCCATACTAGAATCTGTCAAAGAAAGCGGTACTCACATATAACAGTCATTCCATCTGTAATCCATACAGTCAAAAGACTGAAAGTATTCCAGTGAGGGAATTTTTTATTTATTTAAAAAAGGCCAAGTTAGTTTATCTGGCGTTCAATATACTAGATACAGTTAGGCCTGCGTTTCATACATCTGGAATTAGCAAACTAATGTGCTGGGGTTGGGAAAACATATATGTACCCATACTAGAATCTGTCAAAGAAAGCGGTACTCACATATAACAGTCATTCCATCTGTAATCCATACAGTCAAAAGACTGAAAGTATTCCAGTGAGGGAATTTTTTTTATTTAAAAAAGGCCAAGTTAGTTTATCTGGCGTTCAATATACTAGATACAGTTAGGCCTGCGTTTCATACATCTGGAATTAGCAAACTAATGTGCTGGGGTTGGGAAAACATATATGTACCCATACTAGAATCTGTCAAAGAAAGCGGTACTCACATATAACAGTCATTCCATCTGTAATCCATACAGTCAAAAGACTGAAAGTATTCCAGTGAGGGAATTTTTTTTATTTAAAAAAGGCCAAGTTAGTTTATCTGGCGTTCAATATACTAGATACAGTTAGGCCTGCGTTTCATACATCTGGAATTAGCAAACTAATGTGCTGGGGTTGGGAAAACATATATGTACCCATACTAGAATCTGTCAAAGAAAGCGGTACTCACATATAACAGTCATTCCATCTGTAATCCATACAGTCAAAAGACTGAAAGTATTCCAGTGAGGGAATTTTTTTTATTTAAAAAAGGCCAAGTTAGTTTATCTGGCGTTCAATATACTAGATACAGTTAGGCCTGCGTTTCATACATCTGGAATTAGCAAACTAATGTGCTGGGGTTGGGAAAACATATATGTACCCATACTAGAATCTGTCAAAGAAAGCGGTACTCACATATAACAGTCATTCCATCTGTAATCCATACAGTCAAAAGACTGAAAGTATTCCAGTGAGGGGATTTTTTTTATTTAAAAAAGGCCAAGTTAGTTTATCTGGCGTTCAATATACTAGATACAGTTAGGCCTGCGTTTCATACATCTGGAATTAGCAAACTAATGTGCTGGGGTTGGGAAAACATATATGTACCCATACTAGAATCTGTCAAAGAAAGCGGTACTCACATATAACAGTCATTCCATCTGTAATCCATACAGTCAAAAGACTGAAAGTATTCCAGTGAGGGAATTTTTTTTATTTAAAAAAGGCCAAGTTAGTTTATCTGGCGTTCAATATACTAGATACAGTTAGGCCTGCGTTTCATACATCTGGAATTAGCAAACTAATGTGCTGGGGTTGGGAAAACATATATGTACCCATACTAGAATCTGTCAAAGAAAGCGGTACTCACATATAACAGTCATTCCATCTGTAATCCATACAGTCAAAAGACTGAAAGTATTCCAGTGAGGGAATTTTTTTTATTTAAAAAAGGCCAAGTTAGTTTATCTGGCGTTCAATATACTAGATACAGTTAGGCCTGCGTTTCATACATCTGGAATTAGCAAACTAATGTGCTGGGGTTGGGAAAACATATATGTACCCATACTAGAATCTGTCAAAGAAAGCGGTACTCACATATAACAGTCATTCCATCTGTAATCCATACAGTCAAAAGACTGAAAGTATTCCAGTGAGGGGATTTTTTTTATTTAAAAAAGGCCAAGTTAGTTTATCTGGCGTTCAATATACTAGATACAGTTAGGCCTGCGTTTCATACATCTGGAATTAGCAAACTAATGTGCTGGGGTTGGGAAAACATATATGTACCCATACTAGAATCTGTCAAAGAAAGCGGTACTCACATATAACAGTCATTCCATCTGTAATCCATACAGTCAAAAGACTGAAAGTATTCCAGTGAGGGAATTTTTTTTATTTAAAAAAGGCCAAGTTAGTTTATCTGGCGTTCAATATACTAGATACAGTTAGGCCTGCGTTTCATACATCTGGAATTAGCAAACTAATGTGCTGGGGTTGGGAAAACATATATGTACCCATACTAGAATCTGTCAAAGAAAGCGGTACTCACATATAACAGTCATTCCATCTGTAATCCATACAGTCAAAAGACTGAAAGTATTCCAGTGAGGGGATTTTTTTTATTTAAAAAAGGCCAAGTTAGTTTATCTGGCGTTCAATATACTAGATACAGTTAGGCCTGCGTTTCATACATCTGGAATTAGCAAACTAATGTGCTGGGGTTGGGAAAACATATATGTACCCATACTAGAATCTGTCAAAGAAAGCGGTACTCACATATAACAGTCATTCCATCTGTAATCCATACAGTCAAAAGACTGAAAGTATTCCAGTGAGGGGATTTTTTTTATTTAAAAAAGGCCAAGTTAGTTTATCTGGCGTTCAATATACTAGATACAGTTAGGCCTGCGTTTCATACATCTGGAATTAGCAAACTAATGTGCTGGGGTTGGGAAAACATATATGTACCCATACTAGAATCTGTCAAAGAAAGCGGTACTCACATATAACAGTCATTCCATCTGTAATCCATACAGTCAAAAGACTGAAAGTATTCCAGTGAGGGGATTTTTTTTATTTAAAAAAGGCCAAGTTAGTTTATCTGGCGTTCAATATACTAGATACAGTTAGGCCTGCGTTTCATACATCTGGAATTAGCAAACTAATGTGCTGGGGTTGGGAAAACATATATGTACCCATACTAGAATCTGTCAAAGAAAGCGGTACTCACATATAACAGTCATTCCATCTGTAATCCATACAGTCAAAAGACTGAAAGTATTCCAGTGAGGGAATTTTTTATTTATTTAAAAAAGGCCAAGTTAGTTTATCTGGCGTTCAATATACTAGATACAGTTAGGCCTGCGTTTCATACATCTGGAATTAGCAAACTAATGTGCTGGGGTTGGGAAAACATATATGTACCCATACTAGAATCTGTCAAAGAAAGCGGTACTCACATATAACAGTCATTCCATCTGTAATCCATACAGTCAAAAGACTGAAAGTATTCCAGTGAGGGGATTTTGCTTATAAAAAATAATATATTTCATTGTGGTGCGAGTTGAATCGCAACAATGAAGAAAAATACTATTAAGGGACGAGGACGCGGTCGTGGTGGTGTCCGTGGAGCCTCTGTTGCTGGTAGAGGACGTGGCCGTTCGGCCCCAGGCGCACACAGTAGGGAACGAACTCCCTCAACTAGCCGGCAGAATGTACCGCAATATCTCGTGGGGCCCAATGCCGCTCTTAGGATGGTAAGGCCTGAGCAGGTACAGGCATTAATCGATTGGGTGGCCGACAGTGCTTCCAGCACGTTCACCACATGGTCTTCCACCCAGTCTTCTGCGGAAAGCGCACAGGTGGCACCTGAAAACCAAGCCCATCAGTCTGTCACATCACCCCCAAGCATATCAGGGAAACGGTCTGAGCCACAAGTTATGCAGCAGTCTCTTCTTCTGTTTGAAGACTCTGCTTCCAGGGTTTCCCAGGGGCGTCCACCTAGCCCTTCCCCAGTGGAGGAAGACATACCATGCACTGACGCACAACCACTTATGTCTCCAGATGAAGAGGACATGGGAATACCACCACAGCAGAGTCACCGACTCTCTGATGATGACGAAACACAGGTGCCCACTGCCGCGTCTTTTTGCAGTGTGCAGACTGAACAGGAGGAGGTCAGGGAGGGAGACTGGGTGGAAGACGATGCAGAGGACGATGAGGTCTTAGACCCCACATGGACTGAAGGTCGTGGCGATGACTTTCACAGTTCAGAGGAAGAGGTAGTGGTGAGACCGAGACAACAGCGAAGCTAAAGAGGGAGCAGGGGGCCAAAGCAGACGAGCCGCCGCCCCCAGAGTTCGCCTGCTACTGGACATCGCCAACAGGGACCCAGCCCCACAAAGGCAGCTTCAAAGAGTTCCCTGGCATGGCACTTCTTTAAACAATGTCCTACCGACAAGACCCGAGTGACTTGCACGCTCTGCCATCAGAGCCTGAGGCGAGGCATTAACGTTCTGAACCTCAGCACAACCTGCATGACCAGGCATCTACATGCAAAGCATGAACTGCAGTGGGGTACACACCTTAAAAACCAGGCACTCGCTGAGGCTCCCCCTGCTCCCTCTACCGCTGCTGCCTCGGCTTCCGCCTCGAGAGGAATGTTGCCACCTGCCGAGCAGCAAACAGAGGATGTGCCACCGACACCACCACCACCGCCACCGTCAACTAGCGTCTCCACTATATCACACAGCAGCGTTCAGCTCTCAATATCTCAAACCTTAGAGAGGAAGCGCAAATTCCCCCCGAGTCACCCTCGAGCCCTTGGCCTGAACGCCAGCATTTCTAAACTGCTGGCCTTTGAAATGCTGTCATTCCGGCTGGTGGACACAGACAGCTTCAAACAGCTGGTGGCCATGGCTGTCCCGCAGTATGTGGTTCCCAGCCGCCACTACTTCTCCAAGACAGCCGTGCCTTCCCTGCACATGCAAGTGTCCGATAAAATCAAGTGTGCACTGCGCAACGCCATTTGTGGCAAGGTCCACCTAACCACAGATACGTGGACCAGTAAGCACGGCCAGGGACGCTATATCTCACTAACTGCACACTGGATGAATGTAGTGGCGGCTGGGCCCCCGGCGGACAGTTCCTTGGCGCACGTCCTTCCGCCCCCTAGGATCGCAGGGCATCATTCTCTGCCTCCTGTAGCCTCCTCCTCCTACTCGGCTTCCTCCTCCACTGCTTCCACCAGCTCATCCGGTCAGCCACACACCTTCACCACCAACTTCAGCACAGCCCGGGGTAAACGTCAGCAGGCCATTCTGAAACTCATATGTTTGGGGGACAGGCCCCACAGCGCAAAGGAGTTGTGGCGGGGTATTGAACAACAGACAAACGAGTGGTTTCTGCCGGTGGGCCTCAAGCCAGGCCTGGTGGTATGCGATAATGGGCGAAATCTCGTGGCAGCTCTGGGACTAGCCGGTTTGACGCACATCCCTTGCCTGGCGCATGTGCTGAACTTGGTGGTGCAGAGGTTCATTCACCACTACCCCAACATGTCAGAGCTGCTGCATAAAGTGCGGGCCGTCTGTGCGCGCTTCCGCCGTTCACATCCTGCCGCTGCTCGCCTGTCTGCGCTACAGCGGAACTTCGGCCTTCCCGCTCACCGCCTCATATGCGACGTGCCCACCCGGTGGAACTCCACCTTGCACATGCTGGAGAGACTGTGCGAGCAGCAGCAGGCCATAGTGGAGTTTCAGCTGCAGCACGCTCGCGTCAGTCGTACTGCCGAACAGCACCACTTCACCACCAATGATTGGGCCTCCATGCGAGACCTGTGTGCCCTGCTGCGCTGTTTCGAGTACTCCACCAACATGGCCAGTGGCGATGACACTGTTATCAGCGTTACAATACCACTTCTATGTCTCCTTGAGAAAACACTTAGGGCAATGATGTTAGAGGAGGTGGCCCAGGTGGAGGAGGAGGAGGAGGATGAGGGCTCGTTTCTAACACTTTCGGGCCAGTCTGTTCGAAGTGGCTCAGAGGGAGGTTTGTTTAAGCAGCAGAGGACAGGTTCACAAGTCGCCAGCCAAGGCACTGTACTGGAGGACGAGGAGGATGAGGAGGAGGAGGTGGAGGGGGACGAGGATGACGCAAGTTCACAGCGGGGTGGCAGCCCAGGCCCATCACTGGTGCGTGGCTGGGGGGATACGGTGGACGATGACGATACGCCTCCCACAGAGGACAGCTTGTCCTTACCCATGGGTAGCCTGGCCCACATGAGCGAATATATGCTCCAATGCCTGCGCAACGACAGCAGAGTTGCCCACGTTTTAACGTGTGCAGACTACTGGGTGGCCACCCTGCTGGATCCCCGGTATAAAGACAATGTGCCCACTTTAATTCCTGAACTGGAGCGCGACCGTAAGATGCGCGAGTACAAGCGCACGCTGATAGAGGCGCTCTTGAGAGCATTCCCACATGTCACAGGGGAACAGGTGGAAGGTGAAGGCAGAGGAGTGGCAAGAGGTCGCCAACGCAGCTGTGTCACGGCCAGCTCATCTGAGGGCAGGGTTAGCATGGCAGAAATGTGGAAAAGTTTTGTCTCCACGCCACAGCTATCTGCACCGACACCTGATACGGAACGTGTTAGCAGGAGGCAGCATTTCACTAACATGGTTGAACAGTATGTCTGCACACCCCTCCACATCCTGACGGATGGTTCGGCCCCATTCAACTACTGGGTTTCGAAATTGTCCACGTGGCCAGAGTTAGCATGTTATGCCTTGAAGGTGCTTTCCTGCCCGGCGGCCAGCGTTTTATCTGAACGCGTATTCAGCACGGCAGGGGGCGTCATTACTGACAAGCGCAGCCGCCTGTCCACAGCCAACGTGGACAAGCTGACCTTCATAAAGATGAATTAGGCATGGATCCCACAGGACCTGTCCCTCCCTTGTGCAGAGTAGTCCTTATTAACTGCCTAAAACATGTCTTGTTGTGCTACGGGCCACTTCTTTATTTCATACAAATTTTATGAAACCCACAGTTGAATGAAACTCTTCTCTGTCTGGGCGCCGGGGCCTAACCAGATGAAAGTGGCCGGTTAAACTAACGGGTGACATGAAGCCATAACCTCTGCCATGCCACCTCTGTCTTCTGTCTGGGTGCTGAGGCCTAAGTCAAATAAAGCGGTCTTCTGCTGTGCTGGGGGATATGAAGCTAATCTCTGACCTCTCTCCTCTGTCTGGGTCCAAAGGCCTAAATCACTGAAAGAGGCCTTCTCCTGTGGTGTGTGATATGATGCCAGAATATGTGCTGTGGGGCCTCTCTCCTCTTCCTGGGTGCAGGGGTCAAATAAACTAAATTGTGGCCTACTCCTGTGGTGGTTGATATGATGCCTGATTCTCTGATGTGGAACCTCTCTCCTCTGTTTGGGTGAAGGGGTCAAAGTAACTAAATGGTGGCTTCTCCTGTGGTGGCTGATATGATGCCAGAATATGTGCTGTGGTGCCTCTCTCCTCTTCCTGGGTGCGGGGGTCAAAGTAACTCAATGGTGGCTTCTCCTGTGGTGGCTGATATGATGCCAGAATATGTGCTGTGGTGCCTCTCTCCTCTTCCTGGGTGCGGGGGTCAAAGTAACTCAATGGTGGCTTCTCCTGTGGTGGCTGATATGATGCCAGAATATGTGCTGTGGTGCCTCTCTCCTCTTCCTGGGTGCAGGGGTCAAAGTAACTAAATGGTGGCTTCTCCTGTGGTGGTTGATATGATGCCTGATTCTCTGCTGTGAAACCTCTCTCCTCCATCTGGGTGTAGGGGTCAAAGTCTTTCAAAGTCGCCTTCTCCTGTGCTGATTGATATAAAGCTGATGGTTGTGCCATCTGACATGGTTGCCAGGGTCTGATTCAATGGGGGCCTACTCCTGTGGTGGGTGATCTAAATGCCTGATTCTCTGCTGTGAAACCTCTCTCCTCCGTCTGGGTGTAGGGGTCAAAGTCTTTCAAAGTCGCCTTCTCCTGTGCTGATTGATATGAAGCTGATGGTTGTGCCATCTGACATGGTTGCCGGGGTCCCATTAAATTGGGGCCTACTCCTGTGGTGGGTGATCTAAATGCCTGATTCTCTGCTTTGAAACCTCTCTCCTCCGTCCGGGTGTAGGGGTCAAAGTCTGTCAAAGTCGCCTTCTCCTGTGCTGATTGATATAAAGCTTATGCTTGTGCCATCTGACATGGTTGCCGGGGTCTGATTCAATGGTGGCCTACTCCTGTGGTGGGTGATCTAAATGCCTGATTCTCTGCTGTGTAACCTCTCTCCTCCGTCTGGGTGTAGGGGTCAAAGTAACTAAATGGTGGCCTACTCCTGTGGTGGGTGATATGATGCCTGGTTCTCTGCTGTGGGACCTCTCTCCTTTGTCTGGGTGCTGTGGTCAAAATAATAGTAAGTGACCTTCTCCATTGGTGGGTGACTTGAAGCCTGATTCTGTGCTATGGGACCTCACTCCAATTAATATTGTTTAATTTTTATTTATTTTATGTTAACTCATCATTTCCCTATCTACATTTGTTTGCAGGGGATTTAACTACATTTTGCTGCCTTTTGCAGCCCTCTAGCCCTTTCCGGGTGTGTTTTACAGCCTTTTTAATGCCCAAAAGTTCGGGTCCCCATTGACTTCTATGGGGTTCGGGTTCGGGATGAAGTTCGGGTCGAGTTCGGATCCCGAACCCGAACATTTTTCGAAAGTTCGGCCGAACTCGTCGAACCCGAACATCCAGGTGTTCGCTCAACTCTAGTTAGTTTTGTTTTTTCAGCCTAATGATGGCTTGCTTCACTGACAGTGACAGCTCTTTGGATCTCATCTTGAGAGTTGACAGCAACAGATTCCAAATGCAAACAGCACATTTGAAATGAACTCTGGACCTTTTATCTGCTCATTGTAATTGGGATAATGAGAGAATAACACACACCTGGCCATGGAACAGCTGAGAAGCCAATTGTCCCATTACTTTTGGTCCCTTAACAAGTGGGAGGCACATATGCAAACTGTTTTAATTCCTACACTGTTCACCTGATTTCGATGTTAATACCCTCACATTAAAGCTGACAGTCTGCAGTTAAAGCACATCTTGTTTGTTTCATTTCAAATCCATTGTGGTGGTGTATAGAGCCAAAAATGTTAGAATTGTGTCGATGTCCAAATATTTATGGACCTGACTGTAGGTGACCAGTAAAAATTAAGATAGTCACGGCACTCCAAAAGCTTCCTTAGTCAGTGTTCTTTATTCCACTAAAAGTACAGCAGCAACGTTTCGACAATAGTCTTTATCAAGCTACATAAAAAAAAATGTAGCTTGATAAAGACAATTGTCGAAACGTTGCTGCTGTACTTTTGGTGGAATAAAGAACACTGACTAAGGAAGCTTTTGGAGTGCCGTGACTATCTTCATTTTTACTGGTAAACTTTGTGGGTCTCTGAGGCCGAGACCTGACGCCACGAGCACCGCCGCTAAGCATTTTTGAGCTTATAACAAGTAAGTGGTGCTGTCCTACTACGCATTTTTTCTGTTCCTGACTGTAGGTGAACAACACCAATACACAGACCAGCACACAAAAGTATGTGTGAGGAATAATGAATTTAGGCCTAAATCCGTTACATTCCCTTTTTTTTTGTGTTCACAAACACATTTCCAATCAATTATATATATTTTTATTTATTTATTTTGGGGGGGGAGGGTTGTTGATTATATTCAAAGTAGCAGCATATATACAGTATGCAATTACTACACCAATACACAGTGTAATGCACAACATTATCTGAGAGGCTTAAGAATGTCAGGTCTATGAAAGGATTCCAAATGAAATACCCAGAGCCAGAAGGTGGGTAGTAGCAGCACCATCGATCCAGACAGAAGTAGTAGTAGTAGTAGCAGTAATAGGTCCTAGTTGTCCCTGCTGGCTTTGGAAAGGTGCACCATTATATTTGAAGAGAAAGAGGATGAGATTATGGATTGGATGGCTCACCCCTCTTCTCAGTTACAGCAGGATGACTTGGAGGTCACTTCAGAGTCATGGAGCCAGGGGTCACAGCATTCCTGCTGCTCCTCCTCTTCTGCTCCTCCATTCCTGCAGCCCCAAAGAAGGCTTTCAGTGGAGCCTTCTTAGTCTTCACTTCCCTTCCCTAGAGGGATGCCTTTCTTTTTCCTAAGACGTAGCAAGAGTTTGGGGAGGAGGCTGATGACCCCTTTTATAGCTGTGTTGATGGTGGTGGTAATAGTGGCACCCCATTGTTGGTGGGGGCAGCGACATTGACAATCAGGGAAAAAGGGAGAACAGGGTAAGGGGCCCAGAAGCCAACCATGATATCTTACAGTCTGATAAAAGCAGCAGGGAGAGTGAATACTCAACGTTTTGTAAAGCTGCTGCTACTGCCATCTCCATTATGCCACTAATGTGACCTGCTATCACTTTTTGTACAGTTGCCGCCTTAATCATGCCACTAATACGACCTACCAACCATCACATTCTATATGGCTGCTGCTGCCACTATCACTACTTCTATTACTACTACCCAAAGACATATACTGCTCCTGTTGCCGCCACTATTGCGGCCTCATGCCACTATATCCATACCATACCTTTTTCACATCCACACTGTACTTCTGCTGCTTCCATTTAAAAGAAAACATTTTTTTCTATGCTCATTCAACACTTGTGTATATTCCAACACTGTCAAGACATAATTTTTGGATGCTTGGTCCTCCAAGACTTTTTTATTTTTTTATTTTTATCTCATAGCATAATGTGTGTTTAAACATCATCTGATTTTTGGAAGCTTTGGAATATGAAAAAGCATAAGATGTGCTGACGTGGTGTGTTTTTAATATGTGTATTTAACTACATCAAACATGCGTTTACCCATAGCTATGTATGTCAGTGTCACTCAGACATTGTTTACTATTGCTGTCATTGGGTTCCAGAATTTCATGGAGGGGGAAGAGAAGAAAAAAAAATCATTAAAAATAAACGAAAAGAGATAACAAGTTTTCCTAAAAAATATGAGTCCTAGTAGACTAGAGGGGGTTATATACCAACTTCCAGGGCAATTGGAGCAATTACAGTTCTTCCTAAACAAAACTTTTTTTAAAAATCCAGTGAATCGGACCTAAAACAAATTTCCTCTGGTTTGTTCATCTCAAGAAAAGGCCTCATGCACACAACCATATATATTTTGCAGTGTGCAAATTGTGGATCTGCAAAATACGGATACTTTCCAAGTTGCATTCTCAATTTTTGCTGACCCATTAACTTCAGTGGGTCTGTGATCTGCATTTTGTGGCCAAGCATAGGACATATCTATCTTTCTGCGGAATGGGTATATGGATACAGAAAGCACACAGATTATCTGTGAGCTTTCCCTAGTTGGATGGATCAAATGGATACCGAGGTATACTAAGATTTAAGACATGACTATAAAAATCTAAAACATAAAGTATGTAAAACCATATGGGTTATTGACTGGAATTTGCATACTGTGCATGCTTTTGTATTACCAAAGTTAATCACAGAAATTATTTAGTACTGTTCTATAATATTTTATTAAAAATGTAATCTCTAAGCGGAGCTTCTTTTTTCCTGTAACCACATTTGTTTTGACACAGCTTCTTGTCTTAGATCCTGTTCCATTAAGTTAAAATTGCCATGCCACATTCTATTCTAGTAAATCACATAAATCCTCCAGTTTTTATGAACATTCTGCATATCTCTAATTGTGTGTTGTGTATTGTTGCTTTTATTTCGTTCAGGTCTTTAGCTTTTTTCAACTAATGTAGTTGGATGAACATAGGAGCAGAAAGTGATCCTGACCTATAATTGATGTGTTGGCTTGAAAAATATCTGCTGCGTTCAGCTAGAAAAATTGTTATTTGTTATAAAATGACTTCTTGTGGCATCTTTACAATACCTCATGGGGTTTAATATTGTTTACATGTCATAAGGGAGCTGTATGTAAATTAATTATAAGGAAGGCTAGGCTATTTCTAATTTAATTAAACAGGCTATCTAATATAATAAGGACACGCAACCTACCATTAAAGTGTTAATATCACATAATATGTCTGCCTGCTAGATACAAACTGCATTGTTATAGTTTTTAATGAGATTTTTGCATTCTTAATCTGTCTGATACTGTAGACTGTAGTCATCAATGCTATTCCACATTGAAGAGGGTATATATAGTAATCTTACCACATTCTCCATAGTTGTTTAAAAGACTGTAAATGTAGGGGGTACTTTACATGAAAAATATATTCAGGCCATGGGATTGATTTGGGGTGTCATTACTGAAGGAGATGGCACTGGTTACCTGAACATCCAGAACTTGAACCCCTGACTCTGTAATTAATGCCTGAATCTATGAAAAGGCAACTAAACATGATGCCTCATTCCCTACTTTATGAACTGAGTAGTGTTATTTAGGTAACTGTTGCTGTGTAATTTTTGTTTTGCCTATTATTAGTATTATTATTATTACGGCATTATATGGTACGCCATAAGAGGGAGGATTCGAGTAGAACCCAATGATGTGTAGTGAAGTAAAAAATAAACTTTATACTCACCTACTCAATTCCTCACCTTTCCAGAGCCTCTATTCTGGCTGCTCTATACTTCAGGTGCTGCAGGGACGACATGCCCAATAACTGGTCTCAGCAGTCATACGAGATACTTATGGTAGTAATCTATGCAGGGAGACTGGGCTACCAAACTTCCAAAAGTCCCCACTGAAGCCAGTGATAAGTTTCAGAGGCTGCATAGAGTTTTCAGGCACATCTGGCATGGAAGAATTATTCAGCTATGATTAAAATATGATTTGAAAAGTACTTTTGCACAACAAAGATCCAATACATTCAATACTTAATGGTCGTGTTGAGCAAATCAAAGTTCACAAACTGGACTTCGATGCGAATTTCAGGAAAAATTAGATTCACTGCAAAGCAGTTTTCCTTGTGCTTTGTGGTAATGAATCAATTTTCCCTGAAATGGAGGTAAAAATAAATAAATCATACATACCATATACCTTGAGCGCAAAGAGGCCAGCACGGCCATCTTGCTTGAAGATCCCTCTTGACGTATGAAATCATCGCGCCAGCCGACGTGATGATATCACACCCTGCGCAATATTTTCTGCTGGAACTTCCAGCAAAATGGCCACGGCGCCTCTTTGCGCTCAAATGGATGAGGTAAGTATTTATTTTTGTATTTGATCAATCTCAGATGTGGCAATCGGAAATGAAGTCAGCATCAGAGGAGTTCAATGATGGGGGGCTGGAGCAATCGTCCTTCCCTGTCATTGCAACCGCTATTTACAAAGACATGGCTAAGAAGCTTGTGGCTTGTATTAGCATTTATTATGTAGAGAAAGCTATTTGCAGAAGTGACAGAATCCCTTTAAAGGATAACTGTCACATTTAGACCCTAATTTCAATTTTCATATATGTAGTTAATAATAACATGATATTCCAGAATCAGTTACTATTAGACTGACTTACCCCATATTTAATAAGATTCAGCCCTTAGCAATCAGTCTGCATAAAACTGCAATTTCACTATTCAGTTAAGATGGCGGCCACTGCCCTCACCCTGAGGCTAATCCCGCCTGCCCTCACTAGCCAGTAACAATAGCCCCCCAAAAGTGTCAGTAACCAGAGCCCTCCCCCTAAAGGGTTAATCTCCTGCAGCACAAAGGGGTCCTCTTACCACATGTTGCTTTCATTTATACACTGAGCAGACGGCAGATCTCCCTTCCCTGTTGTGCGCTGCTTCCACTCTGCATTCTCCAGCTCTGCTGGGTGAGGGAGCATCTGCCAAGCGCAGGGACAGGGAGAAGTGCACACAGCCCAGGCACTGTTATCAGCTGCTGGGGAGGACCTGGCTTTAATTATTTACTTACAGTCAGGCTCGGACTGGCCCACAGGGGTACAGGGGAATCCCCCGGTGGGCCCTTGAGCAAGGTGGGCCCCTAGTCTCCCACCCCCTGCACAAGTGGCACATAACACATTAGATTTAGTACACTACATACATATATTCAATGTACAGCACATCAACCAGCTTATGTTCATATAAAAAACTTGTTAGATTATTTATTATATTTGAATGTATCCGTACGTGGGCCCCCAAAATAAATTTTACTGGTGGTCCATAGGTACCCCAATCCGACACTGCTTACAGTCCCTGGCTGTCAGTAATGTGACCTTGCACGCAGTCTGCTTCTGCGTCCTCCATCTTTCAACAGATAGACTGGCCATGCCTAGCAACCCTATTTTAAGCACAGGTAAAAGTAGGCAATACAGGGAACAAAAATGTGGAATTAAGGGGTTATTGAATACACAGTGAAAAGTTGAAATAGGGCCACCAAGGAGATATTAATCACCACAATCCAATACTCCCAAAAATATATATATACGACAGTTATCCTTTAAGCCTGGGTGTAGGGCTTAAAAAATCAGCTGTAGCAGACAGCTAGGGATGATGTAGCGACCCTGCTCTGGTGCTATTTAAGGAACAATATTTGAACCCCTGTTCACTAATCCATTCTGGAACCATACATGTTTATGACTTTGGTTTTATTATAAAGTTCAGTTTTTATCCTAATAACAATTAAGTTTATGTTTTAATTATCATGTTAGCTGCATGTTCCCCCTTAGTATTTTTTGTGGTTACATTGTAAGAGCTGCATCCACCATTATTATTAGAGATGAGCGAATTTCTCAAAAATTTGATTTGGTCTGTTTGCCAAATTTTCCAAAAAGGTTTGATTAGATCCGAATTTATTTGTGACGAATCATGTTAAAAAACAGCTATTTCCTGGCTGCAGAGAGCCTGTATAGTGGTGTCGAATAGTGATGAGCGTCAGGGGCTATATTCGAATTTTCGATGTTTCACGAAATTTTTGGGCGAATATTCATCATATATTCGCAAATTCGAGATTATTTTCTTGATCCCGAAAATGTAATGTAATATTCGCGGAATGTGTGCGAAATACAGGCGTGGGTGACTTTTGCTACATTTTCCAAGCTGCTAGAAATTTCCTGAGACTGGAGAAAATGGTTAGCACAGCAGAACATTAAAAATGGCTTTATATGCAGTTAGAGTGCTCCAATATATTTGCGATTGCGCAAATTGGCACTAATGATGTGAATATTTTGGCGCAATAAGCAAAAATTCACATTTTAGCAGGTCTGCATGTATGTATGATCAACACGATAGGTGGCTGGCACTCCACTGAGTATAATAATAGTCTTCGGTGCTCGGTGATGGAAAGTAATTCCCAAGTAATATAATAGAAAAATTCACGGCACTCAAAATTTTTTGGTATGAATGAAATAAGTAATTTTTATTGAAATGCCACTGGTGATATGTCAGTTTCCTGGCCAACGTTTCGGTCCTCCCGGACCTTGTTCACGGCCTCCATAGTCAGGACTACTTGGAGGCCGTGAACAAGGTCCGGGAGGACCGAAACGTTGGCCAGGAAACTGACATATCACCAGTGGCATTTCAATAAAAATTACTTATTTCATTCATACCAAAAATTTTTGAGTGCCGTGAATTTTTGCATGTATGTATGGACAGTAGTGTTGAGCGCGAATATTCAAATATCGAATTTTTTTCGCGAATATAGTGATATAAATTCGATATTTCGAATATTCTTTTTTTTTTTTTATTGTTATATTTTTTTCTTTTCCACTTCCCTAAAGTTGTTCTTACCTGTCCTTTGGATTCCTGGCTTCCTGGCTGCTCCAGTCAGTGCCCGTTGCCACTTCTGCCAACTTCCGTGCTCATGGAGCGTCCCCATCACCATGGGAACGTCTCCATATACTAGAATGTACTGTCGGATTTGAGAATTACGTGAAAAATCGCAATTCGATTATTTCAAGTTATAATAATCGAATTTCGATTTTAACTTTAGCACTGCTATATTTAATTCTAGCCTAATATGGAATATAGCAGTGCTAAGTTAAAATCGAAATTCGATTATTATAAGTTTAATTCGCTATGCGATTATATGACTGCTTTTGAAAAAAAAAAAATAGAATAATTATAATACCTGATAATTATTATAATTATTCTATTTATAAAAAAAAAGCAGTCATATAATCGAATAGCGAATTAAACTTAGCTGTCTCTATAGTAAACTTTCCTATATGATTGCTAGAATTAGCGAAGTTGATGAATAGGTAGCTAAAACGAAGATGCAGAATACTTCGTTATCTTTGTTTTGTGGAATATGACGAATACATTCGTTATATTCGTTTTGTGGAATATGACGAATACATTTGTCATATTCGCTAATTCTACCAAGCCAACCATAGTAAACCAGGTCCAAGTTGAAATCGCAATTCGATTAATTCAAGTTATAATAATCGAATTTTGATTTTAACTTAGCACTGCTATATTCCATATTAGGCTAGAATTAAATATAGCAGTGCTAAGTTAAAATCGAAATTCGATTATTATAACTTGAAATAATCGAATTGCGATTTTTCACGTAATTCTCAAATCCGACATTACATTCTAGTATATGGAGACGTTCCCATGGTGATGGGGACGCTCCATGAGCACGGAAGTCGGCAGAAGCGGCAACGGGCACTGACTGGAGCAGCCAGGAAGCCAGGAATCCAAAGGACAGGTAAGAACAACTTTAGGGAAGTGGTAAAGAAAAAAATATAACAATAAAAAAAAAAAAATAATAATTCAAGTTATAATAATCGAATTTCGATTTTAACTTAGCACTGCTATATTCCATATTAAGCTAGAATTAACGAATATGGAATATAGCAGTGCTAAGTTAAAATCGAAATTTGATTATTATAACTTGAATTAATCGCATTGCTATTTCAATAGGAGAGTAGCCTTTAAGTTAAAATCGCAATACGCAATTATTTAAATCGCATATTAATCGCGATAACCAGAATAATGACGAATATTCAATTTCGAGGAATATAAAACGAATATTCTATTGAATATTCGCGAATTTCATCTAAATCGAATATGGCACCTGCCGCTCATCACTAATGGACAGCAGAACCTATCACACTACCTAACACCCTGAAATGCAACAGCTACACTATAATAGGATATAACCTTCACTAACTACAGTATCTGTATTATATACACTCACCTAAAGAATTATTAGGAACACCATACTAATACGGTGTTGGACCCCCTTTTGCCTTCAGAACTGCCTTAATTCTACGTGGCATTGATTCAGCAAGGTGCTGATAGCATTCTTTAGAAATGTTGGCCCATATTGATAAGATAGCATCTTGCAGTTGATGGAGATTTGATGGATGCACATCCAGGGCACGAAGCTCTCGTTCCACCACATCCCAAAGATGCTCTATTGGGTTGAGATCTGGTGACTGTGGGGGCCATTTTAGTACAGTGAACTCATTGTCATGTTCAAGAAACCAATTTGAAATGATTCGAGCTTTGTGACATGGTGCATTATCCTGCTGGAAGTAGCCATCAGAGGATGGATACATGAGCTCATTCTGTTTACGCCAAATTAGGACTCTACCATTTGAATGTCTCAACAGAAATCGAGACTCATCAGACCAGGCAACATTTTTCCAGTCTTCAACAGTCCAATTTTGGTGAGCTTGTGCAAATTGTAGCCTCTTTTTCCTATTTGTAGTGGAGATGAGTTGTACCCGGTGGGGTCTTCTGCTGTTGTAGCCCATCTGTCTCAAGGTTGTGCGTGTTGTGGCTTCACAAATGCTTTGCTGCATACCTCGGTTGTAACGAGTGGTTATTTCAGTCAATGTTGCTCTTCTATCAGCCTGAATCAGTCGGCCCATTCACCTCTGACCTCTAGCATCCACAAGGCATTTTTGCCCACAGGACTGCCGCATACTGGATGTTTTTCCCTTTTCACACCATTCTTTGTAAACCCTAGAAATGGTTGTGCGTGAAAATCCCAGTAACTTAGCAGATTGTGAAATACTCAGACCGGCCCGTCTGGCACCAACCACCATGCCACGCTCAAAATTGCTTAAATCACCTTTCTTTCCCATTCTGACATTCAGTTTGGAGTTCAGGAGATTGTCTTGACCAGGACCACACCCCTAAATGCATTGCAGCAACTGCCATGTGATTGGTTGACTAGATAATTGCATTAATGAGAAATAGAACAGGTGTTCCTAATAATTCTTTAGGTGAGTGTATATAAGCTATCTAACTATCTATCTAATGTAATGAGTGGAGAGCACAGCAATCACACTGCTGTCTCTCTCAGAACTTTAAAAAAAGAAAATGACTGCTGGGAAGGTTCTTATATAGTAAGGGGAAGTCAACTTTCATATTGGTTGCTAGGGATGTTGCTAAGCTCAGACAAAGACATTGCAGCCTTCTCATTGGCCCACAAGCAAGAAGGGAGGTTACTGATGAAAAAAATCTAGAATATTCGAAATTACGAATATATATATCACTATATTCTACATATTTGCGAATAAGAAGAAAAAATATAAATATAAAATAATATGGTTGTATAAGTGTGCACACCCTTAAACTAATACTTTGTTGAAGCACCTTTTGATTTTATTACAGCACTTATTACAGTTGTTTTGGGTATGAGTCTATCAGCATGGCATATTTTGACTTGGCAAGATTTTCCCACTCTTCTTTGTAAAAACACTCCAAATCTGTCAGATTGCGAGGGCATCTCCTGTGCAGTCCTCTTCAGATCACCCCACAGATTTTCAATCGGATTCAGGTCTGGGCTCTGGCTGGGCCATTCCAAAACTTTAATCCTCTTCTGGTGAAGCCATTCCTTTGATGATTTGGATGTATGCTTTGGGTCGTTGTCATACTGAAATATGAAGTTCCTCTTCATGTTCAGCTTTCTAGCAGACGCCTGAAGGTTTTGTGCCAATATTGACTGGTATTTGGAACTGTTCAGAATTCCCTCTAACTTTACTAAGGCCCCAGTTCCAGCTGAAGAGACATCAGGTTGTACCAAAATGGAAGCGGAAGCAAAACTCTCTTTGATACTAGAAATGGTTTTAAGCGCATCTACCGACCACGAAGAAAAATCTACCCCCTTTTTAGTCATATCAGTGAGTGGCTTAACAACAGAGGAATAATTCAAAATGAACTTTCTGTAATAATTGGCAAAACCCAAAAACCGCATCAGCACCTTCTGATTCTCAGGAAGCTCCCAATCAAGCACAGCGCTGACCTTCTCAGGGTCCATGCAAAAACCAGAAGTGGAGAGAAGAAAACCAAGAAATTGAATCTCCGGAGCCGCAAACACACATTTTTCCAGTTTAACGTACAATTTATTATCCCGCAGAATCAGCAAGACCTGACGAAGGTGGTCTCGATGAGTCTTGAAATCAGGAGAAAAAATCAAATTTCCCCATTAAATGATGAAAAATGTTGTTCGCAAAATGTTGGAAGACGGCCGGAGCATTCATCAAACCAAAGGGCATAACCAAATTCTCGAAATGACCCTCAGGGGTATTGAAGGCCGTCTTCCATTCATCCCCTTCCCTGACCCTGACTAGGTTGTATGCCCCTCTTAAATCCAACTTAGAAAAAACCTTAGCCCCTACAATCTGGTTAAACAGGTCCGGGATCAGAGGAAGCGATATGGGTCACGAATCGTGATACGGTTCAGCTCCCTGAAATCCAGACAAGGTCTTAAAAAACAGCGGCAACAGGTGACTTCGAGGGTCGGATGTGTCCCTTTCTCAGGCTCTCAGAGATATAAGTACGCATAGCGACTCTTTCAGATTGGGAGAGATTGTATAGTTGTGATTTTGGCAGCTTGGCGCCTGGGATGAGATTAATAGGGCAGTCGTACTCCCGGTGAGGGGGCAACTCCTGGACACCACTCTCGGAAAACACATCCGAAAATTCAGAGAGAAAAGATGGCACAGTCTTGGTAGAAACCTTTGAAAAAGACGCCAAGAAGCAATTCTCTCTGCAAAACTCACTCCAACCATTTATTTGCCTTGCTTGCCAATCAACTGTGGGGTTATGTTTAGTGAGCCAGGGTAGCCCCAACACTAGAGGAGTAGGTAATCCGCTTAAGACGAAACATGACATATCCTCAACATATCGTCACCCACAGTCAAACGGATATTTTACCGATCTTTGAGAAAGTGGAGCGGAATCGATAGCAAAAACAGGTATATCCTTTTCCAAAGTGCATACCTGGAAACCATGCGTTATTGCAAATTGATTATCAATGAGTTTGACAGCTGCTCCACTATCTACAAAAATCTCACAAACAATGTTCTTGCTGTTTAGCGCCACCCTGGCAGGTAGGAGAAAACGGGAACTACAAGTAAATGGCAAACCTTCAATTTCCGCATCAACCTTGCCAATAGTAGCAAATGGAAAGTTTTTAGAGGGTTTTTTCTTTTTCTTTTTGTTTTATTACCCCATTAGCCAAATGATTTATACCCCCACAACAGAAACAAACCCTCTTCTGAGAGCTGAATCCTCTACTATCAGAGGCAAGCAAACCCAGCTGCATTGCCTCCTCCCCAGAGGGGATTGAGAGAGACTGAGACCCCTGCTCACTGAATGAGACAGCCCCACTGTCCTTGGACTGAATATGACAGGAAAGAGTAGTCTCCCCTCTCTCTCTAAGATGCCTGTCAATACGAACAGCTAGAGACATGGCAGATTCTAACGAGGCTGGTCTCTCATGAAAAGCAAATGCATCTTTCAATCTTTACGAAAGACCATGGCAAAATTGACCAGTGCAGCATCATTCCAACCAGTATCAGCTGCCCATCTCCGAAATTCTGAACAATATATCTCTGCGGACTGTTTACCCTGGCATAAAAGACGCAGTTTAGATTCAGCTAGAGCAATACGATCCAGGTCATCATATATCTGCCCCAGGGCTACAAAAAATTCATCCACCGATCGGAGGGGCCGTGCCCCCACCGGCAGCGAAATGGCCCAAGACTGAGTGTTATCCCTGAGCAACGAGATGATGATCCCCACCCTCTGCTCCTCATCACCAGAGGAATGGGGAAGTAGGCGAAAATGGAGTTTGCAAGCCTCTCTAAAGCGAACAAAATTCTCACTACCCCCGGAGAACGTATCCGGAAGCGAGATCTTAGGCTCGGAACAAACTCCATGAACGCAAGCAGAACCGGTCACCTGAAACTGAGACACAGTTTTACAGAGATCTACTACCTCCAGTGAAAGACCTTGCATGCGGTCAATCAAGGCTGAAACCGGATCCATGCTTAAGACGGTTAAGACGGTTTATAATGTCACGGATGGTGTTGCAGAAAGCTGGAACTTATAAATAAACATCTGACTGGCTTGATCCCAAACTAAGGAGCATATAGGTGAGCTCTATAAAACCCCTAGAGCTCTCCCTAACTGCTATGCCCATGCAAAGATCTTTATGGTAGACGATTGCATGTCCACGTACCTTATACTATCTGACACCTGAAAACCCTATAATAGCATCCAGCAGTGAACAACTCATCCAGGAAGAAGTATAAACCGCAAAGTGAGGCAGTATGGGAGGGAATATAAAGGGAGACAATCAGTGCAAATAGATGACAGCTGGGAGAAGGAAAGGAGATGACAAAGTGAAACCAAAACAAAGAACTTCATACAAGAGGTAGCGAAGAACATCTTACAGACCTTCTCACAGAGCTGGCAGTGACACCTCTTCATACAAAAGAAAAAAAAAATAAACTAAAATGGAGGGAGGGGCCCAAGTTCAGTAGACGGGGTCTATCATGCACTTAATCCCCCCCTGCCCATGAGAGATCCCATTCATTATAATGGGGTCCATCAGGTGTCCAGTGTGAATGTCAGCATTTTGCAGGACAAAATACTGCTGTATACAATGGTATTTCACACTTTTTTGACAATCTGAAATAAAAGCAGGTTTTAGCACTAGGGACAGGAAAGGGTAATTTAGTATTGTGTCTGAGTTAGTGTTAGTTTCCATTGTGTGTGTTACAGGGCTGGAGCTGTTCACATACAGTATATATACAGACTCTGATGCACTACCTATCAGTTTTTACTTTTTTGCGTTCAGGAGCCTGCTAGCAACTAGAGATGAGGGAAACTGTTCTAAACTAAATGGATTTATTAGGAATTTCATCAAATTTAATCAGCAAATTAATCCAACGTTTTGGAGATTCATTTAGGACTAATTGCATAAAAAAGTGCCTAGTTGGAGGATCACATGACACTGGCTGAAAGACAGAATGACCTAATCGGGGGCAGTATTCAGTCAGCTCCTGGAGGAATTGCCAGTCTGTGTTCAACTTGCTACCTAAAAAGATGTCTTGTACAGGTGTCTATCAAAAAGTTATTACAGACCCAACCCATTAACCCCTTCATGCATTTTCACGTACATGTACGTGAGGGAATGCAGCTTCTTGCCAAAAATTCGATTCGCTGGTTTGATGAATTTTTTGGGAAAATTTTGGTTCAATCCGAATAAATTTGCTGCGAATTACATTAAAAAACGGCTATTTCCTGGCTGCAGAGAGTGTACAGTAGAACACTGTGCCTTGCAGTAACACGCATAGGGAGTCTGCTTTGGTAGTGAAAAATACTGTGAGTCCGAATGACATACAGATGACAGGCGTCACTCTTAGAATCGCTGCACACTTCAGTTATTTAGACAGTCACGGAGCCAAAACTGACCAAATAACTCACGGATGTACTCAGCCTTACAGGTCAATGTTAGCACCAAAAAGAAGCGCACTCCTTTTACATCATCATCAGCTGATTCCACATAAATTTCTACAGACCCTGTTCTATTAAACACTTATACAAGTAGAGAGTGTGTCAGCAGTAAGTTTGCGTCGACGTCACTGATTATTTTGCCCTTCCTCTGATCCGTCAGAACAATAACCCACAAAAAAATGGATCCTGTCTGTGGAGCATCCGCCTTCACTCGGTCAGCATTTAGTCAGTAATCCATCAGTATTGCTAAAGCCAAAAAAAACAGGAGTGGATCCAAAACAGAGATGACATGTGAACAGAATATTTGCATGTCTTCTGTGTTTTGTACCCACTCCTGCTTTTGGCTACCAAATCATAAGCCAATTCTGATGGAACCATACAGGCCTTACAGCTGCTACACAGAAAGGATCCTTTGTGCGTCTCTTTTTCCTTCCTTTTGACAGATCATAAGACAGGTTAAATAAATGATGATATCAGCCAGGCCAAAAAGGAAAATAGGCCAAAAAGGAAAAAAAGGAAAATAGAGGCCCAGTCATGAAGTGTGGAGGGTGGGAACAGCATGAGAATTCCACAGAGTGGCCCTATGACATATTGGGTAGGTGGAAGTAGCATGAGGAGACCACAGATTGGCCCAATGACAGAGTCTGGAGGTGGTGGCAGTGTTTTGCCAGTGTAGGGAGAGGTTGCTGTGTGGAGCACGCTAGCTAATAGGGCCACAAAAGTCATTTTAAGGACTGGTATAGGTGTGTTATCAATAGGTGTGATACACACCATGACTGCACAGGAGGAAGAGACTGCACACCATGACTGCAGCAATTGAACACACATGCTGTGTGTGAGAGAGCACGTCCATCTGCTCCTGTTCCATGGGCTCTGGGATTGAAGTTACAGCTTGTCTGTGAGCGCCACTACCCCAGGGAGACTGCAAGGTCCCAGGGTACCAGAACTGCATGCTACAGAGTACAATGACAGCAGAATGAGAGCGCATGGAGCGGCTTCTGGGGAGACTGGACGGCTAATGGTGTCTTGGGTCTAAGCAAGTTACCGCCACCTCCTAGCACTGTACCGAGAACTTCTCAGAGGAGAGCTTTCAGCCTCCATTAACCTCTTACCTGCAGCCGGACTTCTGCAAACAACTTAAACGGCCGGCACGGATTCGGCACGAACCAGTAAGGCATACATTGGATTTTTGCTCCCAAGAGGTAAGCTTACCTTCACTCACGCCACGTGGGACGCCACGGATCGGAAAGAAGAATTGTGCGTGAGTAGCAAATCACTGTATGATACCTAAATAACGCGGGATATTTGATTTGAAATGCTCTGTTAGACAATCAGGGCCAATTTGCAACATTGTATCCAAATCCCCTGGACTGTAATAGTTCAGCAGCAGTTTCTCTTCCAGGAAAGCAGCCACGAGGGAGATATTATCTCCACATCGATAATACTGAGCCCCCACAGACTAAGGGCAGGATACGACCTAGGACTGTGACCGATCATTTTATTACCTAGAACACTATTTTCACTGCTGGATTTATATGCATGCTAAACAAACAAATTATTTGTTATACGACGGTTACACACGGATGGACTTTGGTTTTATTACTAGTGATTTTTTACACTACCAGGATTTTTGATAATCATTTCTCCTACTAGGACCCTCACGCTGCCTACACACTCTGAAAAGGCTTACCCGCATTTACAAAAATGGCGACCCCTCTAGGGGGCCACCACACCAAGCACTTGCACTTTTGGCACAATTTACAATTCATAATTTTTTCGGAACACACCTGCACTTTGTGTATGATACCTAAATAACGCGGGATATTTGATTTGAAATGCTCTGTTAGACAATCAGGGCCAATTTGCAACATTGTATCCAAATCCCCTGGACTGCAACAGTTCAGCAACAGTTTCTCTTCCAGGAAAGCAGCTACGAGGGAGATATAATCTCCACATCGATAATACTGAGCTCCCACAGACTAAGGGCAGGATACGACCTAGGACTGTGACCGATCATTTTATTACCTAGAACACTATTTTCACTGCTGGATTTATATGCATGCTAAACAAACAAATTATTTGTTATACCACGGTTACACACGGATGGACTTTGGTTTTATTACTAGTGATTCTTTACACTACCAGGATTTTTGATAATCATCTCTCCTACTAGGACCCTCACGCTGCCTACACACTCTGAAAAGGCTTACCCGCATTTACAAAAGTGGCGACCCCTCTAGGGGGCCACCACACTAAGCACTGGCACTTTTGGCACAATTTACAATTTTTTCGGAACGCACCTGCACTTTGTGGAATCTGCCTAAGAACACCCCTAAGCCCGGCTCCAGCGCTGCGGCACGACAAGGGGAGGGCCGGAGCCGACAGAGGGACGGCGCCCGGTGTCCTTACGCCGCATCACACATAAAAATAAAATAAAAAAATGTACATGTACCACGGACGGGTCCGGCGGACGGGTCCGGTGGTCCAGGGGACACGCCAGTCTGAGCCCGCCCGGGCCAGAAGGGACCAGAGAAACCAGAGCGGTCACCCTGGGTCGCATACCTCAGATCTGCGAATCAAGTACGACCCACAACAACTGCTGGCACTACAAAACAGGGGCACAGATATCCCTGGTGCTATTTTAACAAAGCTTTTAAACTTAAGATTTTAAAAACACCTATTTTTAACCATTCGCCACAAACCATAGATAGCATAGACCTAAAATATAAAGAACAAAATAAACGGCCCCCGGAAAGAAAATCCCTCCACATTGACCTAAGATGTGCCTTAATAAATGCCAGATTGGCAGTTAAGAATAAATATGAAATTTGCGATCTATGCATAGATAGAAACTATTAATGTCTGTTTATTACGGAATCATGGTTTACAGAAAAGTCCAGGGTAGACATCGGGGAAATTCTCCCACCAGACTACAACATCATTATAAAGAATAGGCCTAACAAACAGGGGGGAGGGATAGCGATTGTACATAAAAACACAATAAAAATAACAGAAATTAACCTTCCCACGGAAAACCCATCATGGGAAACACTCATAGCACGTTTGACGTTAGAAAATAAATATACAATAATAACAGCGTTATGTTACAGACCCCCAGGACCCCGCACTCATTTCACAGACAACTTCATAGAATGGGCCACGGATCTCACAATAAAACATCATAGACTTCTTATTCTAGGGGACCTTAACCTTTGGTTCAACGATAAACAAGATACCTCAGCCCAAAAAGTCATCATACAGCTCGACTTAGCCCAGCTCACTTTAAGGGTTGACAAACCCACACATAGAGCGGGTCACCTACTCGATCCGATTTTTGAAAAAAATCTAAAATTAACGGTAGAAGATCCCGAAGAACTGCTCTGGACTGACCATAGACTCATAGCCTTCGAACTCCACATCCCAATTAATACAAAGCAGCTAACTACAGGAGAAAAAAATTGGTGAAGAAATAACAACAACCTGACATATGACAAAATTCTACCTACCCTAGAAGAACACATCAGCAAAATTGACCTCAAACTGCCCTGTGAGAAACTCACATTACAATTTGACGACATCGTCAAAAAAACGGCGGACCAACATGCCCCGTTGAGATTGGTAAAGAAATCAGGGAAAAAAGCACCGTGGTATACGAGAGAACTAAAAATAGTGAAAATAGAATGCAACAGACTAGATAGAAGAATCACAGCTAAAATACAAGACCCAACTGACGATTTATCACAAAGCAATCTTCAAGGCCAAACAAGACCATTTTGCGAGCGAGATCGAAAACGCTGCTCAAAAGCCTAAAAAGATCTTTCAGATCATTTTCGATCTAGCTAACCCTGATGGCCTCAAAACCACCATCCCCGAATCCCAAGACCTCTGCAACGACATCTCGAAATTTTTTAAACAAAAAGTTGATGACATCCAAAACGACATCCTGCTAGCTCAACAGGCAACTGTCCCCCCCATGGAGAACAACGTGACAAACCCTACCCACACCTTCACTCTATGCCCATTAAAACTTGAGGACCTAACTAAAAGCATGAAAAACATGTCCAAAGCAACTTATCCCCTCTCCAATATCCAAACTAAATCTCTTATTGAATGCACGACCACCATTGCCCCGTTAATTCTAACAATTATAAATGACTCCTTTCTCAGTGGTAACATCCCCGAGACTCTCAAGTTAGGAATCATAACCCCCCTCCTCAAGAAACCAGGAGCAGACATAAATATGATGGCCAACTTCAGACCGATTACCAACATCCACCTAATAGCTAAAATCATGGAGATAGCAGTGGCAAGCCAACTCCAGCTGCACGTAGAAAAGCATCGACTCCTAGGTGAACATCAGTCGGGCTTCAGGCCAACACACAGCACGGAATCAGCCCTGGTCAGCCTTTGGGATGAAGCCCTAGGGGTCGCTGACGAGGGAGGGGGGACCTGGCTGGTTCTCATAGACATGTCGGCAGCCTTCGACACTATCAGCCATCCCATCCTCCTAAATAGATTAAAAGCTGACATTGGAGTAGATAACCACGGACTTACCTGGTTTGACTCTTTCCTGAAAAACAGAACTCAGAGAGTCAAACTGGGCTTATTCTTTTCCCCAGTCGAGAAGGTGGAGTGGGGAGTCCCTCAGGGATCTCCCCTCTCGCCATTACTTTTTAACATTTATGTCCGACCTCTGCTCGCCATTCTGAAGGAGTATAACATCAGCTATGAGTCTTATGCGGACGATACACAGATCCTTTTGAGAGTATCAAAATCCGCTGATGACTATAAACTCACGCAAGAAGGACTAAATAAGGCCAGGAACTGGCTAGCACATAACCACCTCAAACTCAACCCGACCAAGACTGAGCTTGTTGCACTACATAAAACACCAGAGGCTGCTGCCCCGTCTATCTTTGGGGAAAACATTGCCATCGCCACACAAGGAAAGAGTCTGGGGATAATTTTGGATCAAGAAATGAGCCTCCGTCCCCAGATTAAAGAAGTAATACGGAAAGCAAACTTCGCCTTATTCCTTCTAAAAAAAAGCCCTACCGTTTCTCCCCAACACATGCAGACAGGTCGTGGTGGGAGCGCTAGTCAACTCTCACCTGGACTATGGCAATGCAATGTATGCGGGGCTACCAGAGAAAGATCTGAGAGCTCTGCAACTCTGTCAAAACAGAGCCATCCGGCTCATCAAGAAACTAGATTGGACAGACTCTGTTACAAAAGCACGCAGGGAACTCCACTGGCTCCCAGTGAAAGAGAGAGTGCAGTTTAAGCTGTGCTGCTTAACACACAAAGCCCTCTACAAAACAGGCCCCATTTATCTGCAAAAAAAGATAACATGTTACCATCCTCCCAGAGAACTGAGATCAACCTCAGCCTCCCTTTTGTCGGTGCCAAGAACCCGCCTCAAGACAAGGGGGACAGACGTTTCTCAGTATTAGCCCCCAAGATCTGGAACTCCCTCCCAGAACATATTAGAACTATACCAGATTACCTGGAATTCAGGAAGCTGGTTAAGACCTGGCTATTTGTGTAGGATGACGTAGGGGCCCACCAATACAGCCGTCCACAAGCGCTTCGATCGGATTGAGTTCCTCTAGAGCGCTATATAAGGACTTAGTAACATAACATAACATAACATCAGGAGTAGGCCACAGAGTGGCACAATGACAATGTGGAGGTGGCGGCAGCATCAGGAGACCACAGAGTGGCCTAAAGACAGAGTCTGGAGGTGGTCGCAGCATCAGGAGGCCACAAAGTGGCACGATGACATAGTGTGGAGGTGGGTGGCAATACCAGTACCCAATGAAGATGGTGGGTGAAAGAAGGAGCACTTGGCATCAGATGTGTGGCACCAGGAGGGTTGCAGCATCAGAATAGTAGCTGAGGCTGGTAGCCAGAAGAAACCGGTCTCTTTTGTCAAAGTGTTGGTGTGGCACCATGGATGATCCAGTCTGATGCATCAGGCATTGGTGGGTGGAAATCCATGCCTGATTCACCTTGACAAAGGTCAGTCTCTCCACATTTTGGGTGGACAGGTGAGTTCTACCTGGGGTAACTATTAGAGTTGAGCGGACACCTAGATGTTCGGGTTCAATGGGTTCGGCCGAACTTCACAAAAAAGTTCGAGCTCGGGACCCGAACTTGACCCAAAACTGGGACCCGAACTTTTGAGCACTAAAATGGCTCTAAAAAAGTCATGGAAAGGGCTAGAGGGCTGCAAATCACAGCACAATGTGGTTAAGAGCATGGCAAGTGCTCTGCAAACAAATGTGGATATGGAAATGACTTCAAATAACATAAAATACATAAAAATAAAAAATAATAATCTTGGTCTTGGAGGACGAGGTCCATATGGAGTAGGAGGATGAGAAGGTGGTGGATGTGGCAGTGTAGGTGGAAGTGGCGGTGAAGGATGAAGAGGTAGCCTACACTGCTTTTTAGTTTTATTTATTTATTTTTTTGTTTAAATTAGGGTACACCCCAAAACATTGGGAAATATAACCTGTGATAACCCCCTCCAGCCATGCTAAACAATGTTCAGACAATACACTGGCTGCAGGGCAGGCCAGCACCTCCAAGGCGTAAAGGGCAAGCTCAGGCCATATGCCCAATTTGGAGACCCATCAGTCAGTACGTGTAGGCGTGTGCACACATACTGCTCCACCATGTTGCACGTCCCCGTTATGTCCACGATCCATTGGATATCTGCTCTATCAACTTTCGATGTTCTTTTATGTGCCTACAATGTTGATCACGGTTAGCGACGAATCAGTGTTCCACGCCGGAGAGGGAGCATGAGAAAGGGAGACCACATCCAAGGGAGGTCAATGGCTGCAATGTAATCAAGCTGAAATGTGGGACAAATTATTGAAACCGAAGCTTCCAAGTAAATGAGGTGGCGTGCGGCAATTGCCCACTCTCGACTCGGGGAGGTAGTGATGATAAATAACAATCCAGGACTCTTAAGATGTCCTGTTATTGGAATGATTAATAAAAAATTATAGGGAAAGTCACTGGGGTATTTTGGATTTGGAAACGTTAGACAGGAGAGGCCCTGCTGCCGCTTTGTTGACCCTAGATAACTTCTGTGTGATCGTACGTCCCCGTGACGTCCACGATCCATTTGGATATCTTCTCTATCAACTTTCGATGTTCTTTTCTGCACCTACTATGTTGATCACGGTTAACGGCAATCAGAGTTCCACGCCAGAGAGGTAGCATGAAAAAGAGATACCACATCTAAGGGAGGTCAATGGCTCCAATGTGATCAAGCGAAAATGTGGGACAAGTTGTTAAAGTTGAAGCATCGAATGAAAGGAGGGGGCCCACCTCAATTAAAAACAAATTTTTGAAATTTAATTCCCTGTCACCTATGCAGAGCAGGGTTTTTTTTATTGCCAGAAATAGGTTACTTTCACTCGCCAATGGAACAGATGATTTTTAAAAATGTCGGGCCCTGTCACCTATGCAGAGCAGGGGTTTATTCATGGCAAAATGGTAAAATGTCACCCAACAATGTAACAGACGAATTAGTGAAATGTATTTCCTTGTCAACTAGGTAGAGCAGGGGTATATCACAGCCAAAAATTGGTGAATGTCACCCGACAATGTAACAGAAAAATTAGTGAAAGTTATTAACCTGTCAACTAGGTAGAGCAGGGGTATATCACAGTCAAAAATTGGTGAATGTCACCCGACAATGTAACAGAAAAATTAGTGAAGTTTATTAACCTGTCTACTAGGTAGAGCAGGGGTATATCACAGCCAACAATTGGTTAATGTCACCCAACTATGTAACAGAAAAATTTGTGAAATTAATTAACCTGTCAACTAGGTAGAGCAGGGGTATATCACAGCCAAAATTTGTGAATTTCACCCAAAAATGTAACAGAAAAATTAGTGAAATTTGTTTACCTGTCTACTAAGTAGAGCAGGGGTATAATCACAGGCAAAAATTGGTGAATTTCACCCGAAAATGTAGCAGACAAATTAGTGAAATTTGTTTACCTGTCTACTAGGGAGAGCAGTGGTATATCACAACCAAATGTTGGTGAATTTCACCCAAAAATGTAACAGCCAAATTAGTGAAATTTGTTTATCTGTCTACTAGGCAGAGCAGGGGTATATCACAGCCAAAAATTGGTAAAATTTCACCCAAAAATGTAACAGACAAATTAGTGAAATTTGTTTACATGTCTACTAGGTAGAGCTTGGGTATATCACAGCCAAAAATTGGTGAATTTCACCCGAAAATGTAACAGACAAATTAGTGAAATTACATAAAATAAAATACGTGCAAATAAATGGAGGTCCATATGGAGTAGGAGGTTGAGGAGGCTGTGGACGTAGTGGTGTAGGTGGAAGCGGTGGAGGAGGAGGACGAGATAGCAAACACTGTTTTTTGGTTTTATTTATTTATTTTTTAAATTAGGGTACACCCCAAAAAAGTGGGAAATATCAAAAATACAACAATGAGCAATTGCGCTGTAGTATAACAATGGCTGGGTAAGGCCGGTATACATGTCTATTCTGCACAAGGTACGAACAAGTTGTGTGGGATCCATGCCTGGTTCATTTTAATGAATGTGAGCTTGTCCACATTGGCTGTGGACAGGCAGCTGCGCTTGTCTGTGATAAGGCCCCCTGCCGTGCTAAACACACGTTCAAACAATACACTGGCTGCATGGCAGGCCAGCACCTCAAAGGCATCAAAGGCAAGCTCAGCCATGTGCCCAATTTGGAGACCCAGAATTTGAAGGGGGCAGACCCGTCATTCAGTACGTGTAGGCGTGTGCACACATACTGCTCCACCATGTTGCTGAAATGCTGCCTCCTGCTAAGACGTTCCATGTCAGCTGGTAGTGCTGGTTGTTGTGGCGTGCTAACAAAGCTTTTCCACATTTCGGCTATGCTAACCCTGCCTTCTGAGGTGCTGGTGGTGCCCCAGCTGTGTTGGCGACCTCTATCTCCTCCTCTGCCTTCGCATTGTGCTTCCACTGTGCCCCGGCTGTCAGGTGGGAATGCCACCAACAGTGCGTCTACTAGCGTGCGCTTGTACTCGCGCATCTTACGATCACGCTCCAGTGACGGAACTAAGGACAGTACGTTGTCCTTGTAATGGGGATCCAGAAGCGTGGCCACCTAGTAATCAGAACAAGTTAGAATGTGGGCAACTCGGCGGTCATTGAGGAGACACTGCAGCATGTAATCGCTCATGTGTGCCAGGCTGCCCAGAGGCAACGACAAGCTGTCCTCTGTGGGAGGTGTATAGTCTGTGTCCTCTGTATCCCCCCAGCCATGCACCAGTGATGGCCATGAGCTGGTTTGGGTGCCACCCTGCTGTGAACACTGTTCCTCTTCCTCCATCTCCTCCTCCTCATCCTCCACCTCGTTATTCTCCAGAACTGTGCCCTGGCTGGTCAATTGTGTACCTGACATTTGAGGGTGCAGGAACCCACCCTTGGAGCCACTTGTGAATGAATGGCAGGAAACCCTATGAAATGATCCCTTTTCCTCCTCCTCCTCCTATGCCACATCCTCCTCCATCATCGCCAGATGCGTTTTTTCAAGCAGGCATAGAAGTGGGATAGTAACGCTGAGAACGGCGTTATCGGCACTGGCCATGTTGGTGGAGTAATCAAAAATGTTCAACAAGGAACACAGGTCTCGCATGGAGGCAGTAGTGTTGATCACGAATATTCGAATTTCGAATTTTTATCACGAATATAGGTACTTCGAAAATTCGCGAATATTTCGAATATACTGTAGTTATATATATTCGTAATTTTGAATATTCGAATATTTTTTAGATTATTTTTTTATTTTTTATTTTTTTATCAGTACACATGATCCCTCACTGCTTCTAGCTTGTGGGCCAACAAGAAGGCTGCAATATACTTGACTTTAGGAGTAGTAGTGTTTGCGAATTTTGCTCTATATTCATTTTTTTCGAATATTCGCTATATTGCTATATATTCTTGTTTTAGAATATTACGAATATTCGAAAAAACGAAGTTATAGCACTATAGCGAATATTCAAAAAAAAACGAATATAGAGCAATTTAGCTAATATAGTGCTATAATCTTCTTTGTCTAATAGTTGTAATTTTTTTCTCATCTGAAGTTCAGATTGGAAAAAAATTACAAATATAAAAAAAATTATTATAGCACTATATTAGCTAAATTGCTCTATATTCGTTTTTTTTCGAATATCCGCTATATTGCTATATATTCTTGTTTTAGAATATTACGAATATTCAAAAAACGAAGTTATAGCAATATAGAGAACATTCGAAAAAAATCGAATATAGAGCAATTTAACTAATATAGTGCTATAATCTTCTTTGTCTAAGTTGAAAAATTTGCAATAAAAATTTGAATCCGAAAATTCGAATTACGAAAATTTGCATATTACACAATCATTACCTTTCTGATTTTTCGAGTAAAAAAAAAACGAGAATTTTCGAATTTGCGAATATTCGATGAATATTCGACAAAATATTCGCGAAATATCGCGAATTCGAATATGACCCCTGCCGCTCATCACTAGGAGGCAGTCATTGGTGGTGAGGTGGTGCTGTTCAGCAGAGCGACTCACCCGTGCGTGCTGCAGCTAAAACTCCACTATCGCCTGCTGCTGCTCGCACAGTCTGGCCAGCATGTGCAAGGTGGAGTTCCACCTTGTGGGCACGTCGCATATGAGGCGGTGAGCGGGAAGACCGAAGTTACGCTGCAGCGCTGACAGGTGAGCTGCAGCAGGGTGAGAACACCGAAAGCGCTTACAGGCGGCCCGCACTTTCTGCAGCAGCTCTGACATATCGGGGTAATTTTTAAGAAACCTCTGCACTACCAAATTCCGCACATGCGCCAGGCAAGGAATGGGCATCAAACTGGCTTTGCCCAGAGCTGCTACAAGATTTCGTCCATTATCGCACACCACCAGGCCGGGCTTGAGGCTCACTGGCACCAACCACTCATCGGTCTGTTGCTCCATGCCTGTCCACAGCTCCTTCGTGGTGTGGGGTTTCTCCCCCAAACAGATACGTTTTAAAACTGTCTGCTGTCGTTTACCCCTGGCTGTGCTGAAGTTGATGGTGAAGGTGTTACACTGACTGGCTGAGGAGGCAGTAGAGGATAAGGAAGCGGAGTAGGAGGAGGAAGCAACAGGAAGCAAAGAGAAGCACCCTGTAATCCTCGGTGGTGGAAGGACATGTGCCAAACTGCTATCCATCTCAGGCCTAGCCGCCACTGCATTTACCCAGTGTGCTGTTAGGGAGATATAACGTCCCTGACCGTGCTTTCTGGTCCACGTATCGGTAGTTAGGTGGACCTTGCCACAGTTGGCGTTGCGCAGTGCACACCTGATTTTGTCCCCTACTTGGTTGTGCAGGGAAGGGATGGCCCACCTGGAAAAGTAGTGGCGGTTGGGCACGACGTACTGTGGACAGCCACTGCCATAAGGCTTTTAAAACTCTCTGTTTCCACCAGACAGAATGACATCATTTCAAAGGCCAGTAATTTTGAAATGCTGACATTCAGGGCCAGGGATCGCGGTTGGGTAGGGGGAAAATTCCTCTTCCGCTCCAGTGTTTGGGAGATGGAGAGTTGAACACTTCCGTGGGACATTGTGGGAGTGCCACTGTCACTCCAGAGGTGGATGAAGAGGCCGAGACTGCAGCAGAAGAGAAAGAAGAAGGAGCCAGAGACCTTTCTTGGTTTTTGAGGTGTCTACTCCACTGCAGCTCGTGCTTTGCACTTAGATGCCTGGTCATGCAAGTTGTGCTCAGGTTTAGAACATTTATGCCTTGCTTCAGGCTCTGATTGCACAGCGTGCAAACCACTCTTGTCTTGTCGTCAGCACATTGTCTGAAGAACTTCCACGCCAGGGAACTCCTTGGAGCTAGCTTTGGTGTGCTCGGTCCCTTGCTGCGTTTGGCAGTAGCAGGCGTACTGTCTTGCGGACGGCAGCTTCGCTTTTGCAGCGTGCTCCCTCTTCTGCTGCCCTGGTGGCTCTGTGCGACCACCGCCTCTTCCTCCGAACTACACAGGTCACTCGCATGACCTTGATTCCATGTGAGGTTGAGGATCTTATCGTCCTCCACATCATCTTCCACCCAGTCTTCACCCCTGCCCTCCTTGTCGGTCTGCACAATGCAGAAAGCCACAGCAGTTGGCACCTGTGTTTCGTCATCATCCGAGACGTGCTGCGGTGGTCCTCCCATGTACTCATCTTGAAACATAAGTGGTTGGGCATCGGTGCACTCAATCTCTTCCACTTCTGGTGCAGGGCTATGTGGATGGCCCTGGGAAACCCTGCTAGCAGAGTCATCAAAAAGCAGAAGAGACTGCTGCATGACTTGGGGCTCAGACTGCTTTGCTGATTTGCAAGGGGGTGAGATGATAGACTGAGGGACATTGGCTGCAGGTGCCAACTCTGATCTTTCAGCAGGAGACTGGCTGGGAGACAATGTGAAGGAACTGGAGCACTGTCAGCAACCCAATCTACTATCGCCTGTACTTGATCTGGCCTCACCATTCGTAGAGCCGTATTAGGCACGACCAAATACCGCTGAAGGTTCTGTCGCCTACTCACACCTGAGGAAGGTGTTTTCCACTTGTGCGTGTAGCTGGCACAGATCGACTACGTCCTCTACCTGCAACATGACCTCCACCAGCAGCACCACGAACGGGGCCACGTCCCTTATTTGATGCTCTCCTCAAATTTAGGATCTTGTCCAAAATGTGTTTTTTTTTGTAATAGCAGAATATAACAGCAGTATCTAACGCCTGTATTTCACACTGACAGATTAAGCAAAGGCCGCAAATAGAGAGTAGAGACAGTTGAGTTGATTTCAGCGGTCTGTCATTTAGTGAAGTGGATTTATGATCTGGGCACGATCCAGCCTCGGGGATTAAATGTGGAATTTGATTTGAAACCCTGTCTGACTAGCTAGCAAAATATGTCCCTGTACTTCAAAACAAAACATACTACTCTCAGCGTACCTGATCGGTGTATCTGAACTGTGATTGGTGGGTGTAAAACCATGTGACTGACTATCTGTCAGATCACGCGGTAGAGCGCTTTTATGAATGGGTTTATGGTAGTAGAACATACCGAGCGGTGGCTATTAGTCCATGATAATGTATTCAGTTCTAGAGAAAGGATGTGCAATTTAATTTGAAACCTCTTGAGTGACGAATATTCCCCTATTCTTTGCAGTTAGAAATAAAGGCTTTAGATATACTGATTTATCGGAACTATGACTGGTGGATAAAGATCATGTGACATGTTGCGTGGTGGAGTGATTTTATGAATGGAATTATACTAGTTTTAGATAAGGATGGAAATATATTGAGTGAAAACTGAGAATATGACAATTTTATTGTTTGTATAGATAATGTATGTTGGTTTTAATGTGAATTTGAGCAGCACATTGATAGAGTGTAATGAAGGAGGAGATTGGGGTGGATACTTAAGCACAAGTGTGGATGATTGAGACCTATGCCCCTGACGAAGCTTGAGGCGAAACCCGGGTCGGGCGTGCACAAGGCTGCTGTGTTTTATCTTTGACTTGTCTATACTGTTATGGAAATTTGTGAGTATAATAAATACCTGTTTATCCATACATTGGAGACGGTGCTTCACTATTAGAGCAAACTCCTTGTAGGATTACCACTGGGAAGGAGGACTATGACGTGCTCATAACTATAGCCCTTGTTTGAAGTGTCTGCATACCACCATGCGCCTGTGAGTATAGTATCGGGAGTGCATACAGCTAACAGCAGCAGTACTTCACTATCAGTGATTTTTTAAATTATTTTTTTATGAATTCTTTATTTTCCAATTTTCAATTAAGAAAGACAGAGTAACATGACATGTACAGGAATAGCCATGAAGAGTTTGCATCCATTGTCATATAGTGATAGTCATAATGATCAAATCATAAACAGACATGGATTATTGTTATTGCTATTGTTGTTCAGTTCCCTCTAAAATGGGAGGCACTATAAGGCTGGGTTCAGACCTGAGCGTTCGGGATGGAGCGCTCTGTATGCGCGATTGTATGCGCGTTTACAGACGCGGCTCCGGAACAAGCGAACGCCCATTGTCGCGCGTTCCCGCTGAAGTCTATGTACGGGAACGCGCGACAAGACGCCCCAAAGAAGCTCCTGTACTTCTTGGGGCGTCGGGCGTTTTACAGCGCGATCGTACGCGCTGTAAAACGCTCAGGTGAGAACCCTTCCCATAGGGAAACATTGGTTCTTGCCTGTTGAGCGTTTTGAACCCAGCCTAAGAGAGAGAGATTCAGCGGATCTGACTTTCTCCCCAAGAAATCAGTGTTGAGCTCATGGAGGGAAACAGAAATAAGAGGTAAGAAAGAAAGTATGAGGAGGAGAAAGAATAAAGAGAAGAAAAGGTCAAGGGGAAGCAGGGATGGAAGGGGGGGGGGGGAATACATCGATAGATGATGCTTTTTTCCAATTGCTAGTGTATCTATCAACCAGGGGTCACCTCTGCCAGAGATCTCCAAGGGCTCCACAAATTCAGGAACTTATCATGAGTCCTGTTAATCCACCCAGACATCTCTTCGAACCGACAAATTTGGTTGACCTTAGCTTTCCATTCTGGTATGGAAGGAGGATTTGTGTCTAGCCAATGTAGGGGAATTACCATTTTGACTGCTGCTAGAAGGTGCGATACTAGATTCCGCTTGGATGGGGCATAATCGGGTGTGGGGAGGGCCAGGACCACCATCTCTAGTTTAAGCTTGAAATCTGGGGTTGTAAATTTCTGGATTAACGCTTCCATTTCTCTCCAATAGGACTTTATCCGGGGGCAGTCCTACCAAATATGTGACAAAGAAACTATTCCCTCTCCACACCTCCAGCAATCTCTTGTAGCAGACAGACCTCTCTTGAAGAGAAAGTCAGGGGTTCTGTACCATCTTGTTAGTATTTTGAAATGGTTCTCCTGTAGACGAGTACAGGTAGAGAATCCATGTGAGTTTGCTAGCACCTTTTTGAATTCTGCATCATCTAGAACTTTGTTCAATTCCATTTCCCAATCCTTGAGATACAGAGGTTTCAGAGGTTCACCCAAGCCTCCCACCAATGGATAGAGCTTCGCCACTTTCCTAGAAACAGGGAGTGGTGAGGAGATCAATGGAGGGAGTACTGCTCTTTCAACTCTTCGCACACAGCTCTGATATGGGGTTTCATGAGAAAAAACCCAGGCGAGTCAACAATTGTACGCGGGAGCTTTCCAAGGATGGATAGCTCCACATCAGGAGTAACTTCACTAATTCTAGTCGATGCTAGGTAGGACCACAACTGCGGTTTATCCAGGTTGGTTCGATTTAGGAGGTCCGTAAGAAGGCTTACTGGCATCAGGGGAGATGGGATAGGTGCCAAAGTTTTGCACATGTCTCTCCATACCTCTCCAAGTCCTCTAAGCATAGGATCTATAGTCATATCTCTGTGTATGTGTTTATCCGGAAGCCATAGGTGTTTCTGGAAATGTTGGCCTGCACTATGTCTATAGATAGCGTGTACGTCTGGTTGTCTTTTAGGGTCCACCAATTCCAGCCATCTATTAAGTTGTATCGCTCTATAATAACTAGAAACGTCAGGCACTCCTAGACCCCCCTGCTCCTTACATCTAACCAGAATTCCGTGAGAAATACGAGGCTTCCTACCATTCCATAGGAATCTAGAGAACATACCCCGTACACTCGAGAGAAAGGATTTAGGGAGGCATATTGGAACTAATTGCATAATGTATAAGATTTTGGGCATCGCATAGGCTTTTAAGATGTTTTTCTGTCCCATCCAGGAGAGATAGGGAAGACTATAGGTTTGAAGCAAACGTTGTATCTCCCCTAAAAGGGGGGTGTAATTGTGCAGGTATAAGTCGTTGGTGTCTTTGGGGATTTGGATCCCCAGGTATTTAATTGGCCCTTTAGTCCAATGGAATGGAAGATGAGCGCTTAAGGAGGCTACTTTAGATACTGATAAAGAGATATTTAAGAGTTTGTATTTGGCGTGATTTACCTTAAAGTCTGAGAGTGAACTATATGTATCTATTCTGTTCACCAAGGGGCCTAGCCCTCTTTCAGGATCTTTTACTAAGAACAATAAGTCATCTGCAAATGCAGTGAATTTTAATTCTCTGGCCGTATTTAACTCCCGAAATGTCCGGTGATTGTCTGACTAACTGTAAGAGTGTTTCCACTACTAAAATGAATAGCGAGGGGGACAGGGCGCATCCATGCCTAGTCCCATTTGTGATGTCGAAAGTCGACGAGAGCGTGCCATTGACTTTCAATCTGGCATGAGGATTTCGGTAGAGAGTAAGGATTGCCTGTATAAAGGCGTCTGGAAATGCAAAGCGTTGTAGAGTAAATTTCATAAACATCCAATTGACCCTATCGAACGCCTTTTCGGCGTCAATGCTGAGTAAGGCTAGAGGGAAGCCTTTTTTATGAGCCATGTGTATGGCGTGAAATATTCTGTGAGTATTGTCTTTCCCCTCACGACCCTGGACGAAACCTGATTGCTCAGGTCCTATTAGAGTTGGCAAGAACTTGCTCAATCTGCATGCTAAGACCTAAGGCTTAGCAGGCATCGATCTAACTTTCAGGTAGGAATGTGTTAAGTATATTAATCATAACATGTATTATCAAGTAAGCATACATTCCTGACATAAACTTTCAGATAGAAAGGTGTTGAATGCATTACACTAAAACATATCGGTATCTGAGAATCACAGATGTAAACCTTCAGGGAAGGATAAGGCCTAGTAAGCAAATATCTGGCCTCTCAGGTAGAAATGTGTTGGATACATTAACCAAAAATGTGTTATTGTAAAGACATCACAGATACAGCTTCAGGCAGAAAAATGCTGATAGCATTGAGCGGAGACGCACTAGTGCCTGAATATCACATATATGAACCTTCATGTATGAAGGCGCTGAGTACATATAAACGGTAACATATTGGTGTTTAAACACTACATATATGTACCCTCAGTAAGGTGTTGAGTACTTTGAACAGAAACATATTGTTATCTAAGCATCGCACTAACAAACTGTTAGATAGGAAAGTGCTGAGTATATTAATCATAGATTCGTTGTAACTTGAACATTAACAAGGTGCAAGGTGCACCGGAAAACTGATTGAGAGATAATGGTGATCCTGGGCCCCTAGGATGTATGATGACTCAGCTTCAAGTCACCAAATATGTAGGAAGAAGATGGCTAGGTCAGCCCAAGGTGTTATACATGTAATAATGCAAGGACTGTCCCAGTGAAAGTATCCCCATCAGGGCCCTCCTATGTCCTCAATAATACTGAACCAGATTACAGCGCGGTATGTCCTCATGTTGGAGGGTCTGCGGCTCCCATCAGGTGTTTAGTTGCTTTGCTTGGCACCCCCAGGCAAACTAGGTGCAGAACAGCGTGACACCCCCGGGCCCTGCACATGTTGTATGCTGAAGTGGCACAGTGAATTGTCCCTGCAGTGGAGGCTGAGGACACAGTGGAGGATGAGGAAGCAGAGGTGGATATTGTCGCTGGACCAATGGCGTGGCAATGTGGAGGCGGAAGCAGCGTCACCTGCCAAGTTGCTGGTGTGGCTGTGCAGGAACCACATGCACCCAGTGGGCCGTAAAGGACATGTATTGTCCATGACCGTAGTTACAGTTCCACACATCGGCGCTGCCTTGGACTTTGGCAGACACCGACAGGCTGAAGGACTGGCCCACCTTCTGTTCTACATGTCTGTGCAGGGCTGGTACTGCCTTTTTGGGAAAGAAATGATGGCTTGGAACTCACCACCTTGGTTTGGCACAAGCTATTAGTCCACTTGGAAAGGGAGGGACTGCAGCACCAGCAACTTGGCCAGGAGCACATTCAGCTTCTGCGCCATTGGATGAGTGCACACTAGTGTTGATAGAGCACCATAGTACTCGGGTGCTCAGGGGCTCGGGCCACACACATCAGGACTGTGTATTCATTCTTACAATGGTGCCAGCCTTTGCAGCTATGATCCATTACAAATGGGGCATGCTTGAAAGAATAGGCTACATGTGCTAAGCAGGTGATAGCTCGCACAAGTGATTTCCAGGTGGAAAACCTGATGAAACGGTGGCTACCGAGCTGATTGATCAAATTTACAGTAAATAGAACAGATACCTGTTGGAGGATTTCTTTATCAGAATCTGCATCTAACAGCTCATATGATTCACAGGCAGAAGAATGTTCTGAGTTGTATAGAAAAGCAGGACCCATGAGCCAAACTGTGTCCTTAAGATGACTGGCAGCAACTGACCTGGTTGCTAAGTCAGCTGGGTTATGGTCAGTAGGTACAAAGTGCCATTGTTTTGGGAAAGTGGACCTCCTGATTCTTAACACTCGGTTGTTAAAGTAAATGTAAAAACGCCTAGTTTGGTTGTAAATGTAGTCCAGGACCAATTTACTGTCTGTATAAAACTCGGTGTCTCGAATCTCTAGGTTTATCTCTGATATAATTAATTCAGCTAGTTCAACGGCTAGTACAGCGGTACAGAGTTCTAGCCTGGGTATTGTATGTTCGAGAAGTGGTGCGAGTTTCGCTTTGCCCATGCCAAACCCTGTGTGGCATTGACCTTTGTTGTCTACAGTTTTAAGATAAGCTACAGCGGCAATTGCTTTGACGGACTTGTCAGAGAATACATAAAGTCTTTGTGTTTTTACTTCTGTGGACGGCACAGGAGCGTAAGAACGTTGAACATGGAGGCTAGATAAAGTCTTTAGGGAGTTTCTCCACTCTATCCATATGTTACTTTTTTCAGGGGAAAGTGGGTGATCCCAATCCAATGTCTCCTGAGTTAAGTCTCTAAGTAGTGTTTTACCCTGGATTGTAACGGGGGCCGTAAATCCTAAGGGATCATAAAGACTGTTTATGGCAGACAGGACACCTCTATGGGTAAAGGGCTTCTCTTCCTGGCTGACTTGGAAGGTAAACGTATCTGATTTTAGATCCCAGAGGAGACCAAGGCTACGTTGTATATAGAAGGGAGTCAGTGCCTAAGTCTAAACTCTGCAGGTCATTTGAGTGGTCTTGAGAGGGAAATGCTTTTATCAGTTGCTTACTATTGGAGGCTATTTTGTGGAGTCTCAGGTTCGAGCATGCAAGCATTTCTTGAGCTCTCTTAAGGAGACTTATTGCATCCTCATCATTGGGTAGTGATTTTAGACAGTCGTCTACATAAAAGTCTCTTTCTGCGAATTGTCTGACGTCTGACCCATATTCTATTTCGCCTTCCTGAGCAGTGTCTGAGACCAAAAGTTGCAACTGTAGGGGAGGGACTGTTACCAAAGATATGTACCCGCATGTGGTACTCCGCAATATCTTTTGTGGGGTCATTGTCAATAAACCAAATAAATCTTAAAAAGTTTCTGTGTTCTTATTTAGCAAGAAAGCAATGAAACATCTGCTGAATGTCGGCCATGAAGGCAACAGAGTCTTTGCGAAAATGAAGCAGTACTCCTAGTTGTTAAGATCTAAACCTGAGAGCAGGATGTCGTTTAAGAAGACGCCTTCATATTTTGCACTAGAGTCAAACACTACTCTAATTTGACCTTGTTTCTTTGGGTGGTAAACCCCGAATATAGGTAAATACCAACATTCGTCCGAGTTTTTAAGGGTGGGAGCCACATCAGCATGACCGTTCTGAAATATTTTCCTCATGATAGCAAAGAAGTAATCTTTCATTTCTGGTTTCTTGTGGAAGCTACAGTGCTGCCCATATTTATTCATACCCCTGGCAAATTTTGACTTAAAGTTACTTTTATTCAACCAGCAAGTAATAAGGCACACAAAAGCTTGTTTGGCCTTTGCAAAAGCTCATCTGGACAAAGAAGAAGACTTCTGGTCTTCTGTGTTATGGTCAGAGGAAACAAAAATTTTATTGTTTGGTCACAATGATGTTTCCTTCATTTGGCGTATAAAAGGAGAAGCCTTCAACCCAAAGAACACCATCCCCACTGTCAAACATGGTGGTGGGAACCTAATGCTTTGGGGGGGGGGGGGTTCAGACAATGGACCAGGGAACCTAATCACAGTAAACAGCATCATGAAAAAAGAGCAATACATGAGGATTCTCAATGACAACATCAGGCAGTCTGCAGAGAAACTTGGCCTTGGGCACCATTGGACATTTCAGCATGACAATGACCCAAAACACACAGCAAAAGTGGTGAAGAAATGGTTAACAGACAACAACATTAAGGTTTTGGAGTGGCCCAGCCACAGTCCAGACTTGAATCCAATTGAGAATCTGTGGAGGGAGCTAAAGATCAGGGTGATGGCAAGAAGACCCTCCAACCTGAAAGATTTGGAGCTCATTGCTAAAGATGAATGGGCAAAAATACCTGTGGAGACATGCAAAAAGCTGGTCTGCAATTATAGGAAGCGTTTGATTGCTGTAATAGCCAATAAAGGCTTTTCTATTGATTATTGAGAAGGGTATGAATAATTTTGGACTGGACACTTTTTGCTCAAATGTAAATAAAAGCAGAGAAATGTTAGTTTTTTTCCACAATAAAACGCTGGCGGCAGGGCAGGCCAGCACCTCCAAGGCGCAGAGCACCAATTCGTGCCACGTGTCCAGCTTGGACACCCACTAGTTGTAAGGCACTGGGGTATCATTGAGGACGTTGACACGGTCTGCTATGTACTCCTTCACCATCTTCCAAATTTTTTCCCTCCTTGTGACACTAGGCATCAGGGTGATGGTGCTGGTGGGGTGTCATTAAACTGTCCCAGGCTTTGTAGAGTGTTGCCCTGCCTCTGTTGGAAATGCTATGTGTTCCCCTTGTCTCCCCTCCTCGGTTGGCCAAGTAACTATGAACTCTGCCACCAGCGTTGTCAGATGGAAATTTTTGTAGCAATTTTTCAACAAGGATCTTCTGGTATTGCACCATTTTTGCTCGTCCTCTCCTCCAGAGGAATGAGAGATGAGAAGTTATTTTTGTAGCGGGGGTCGAGAAGGGAGAACAACCAGTAATTTGTGTTGTTAAAATGCGTATAACGTGCGGGTTGCTGGAAAGGAAGCCTAACATGAAGTCAGCCATGTGTGCCAGAGTACAAACAGGCAATACTTCCTTGTCGTCATCAGGAGGATCACTCTCAATCTCCTCATCCTCTTCCTTCTCTTCTGCCCACCCACTCTGAACAGATGGAATTAAACTTCCATGGGTATTACCCTCTGTAGCGGAGGCAACCGTCTCCTGCTCCTCATCCTCCTCATCCTCCTCATCATCATCCAATTTTCGCTGAGTAGACGAACTGAGGGTGGTCTGGCTATCACCCTGTGTAATGTCTTCACACATTTTCACCTCTTCCACATGCAAAGTGTCGTCCTTAAATGTGAGCAGCGAGCGTTTGAGTAGACACAGAAGTGGGATGGTTACGCTGATAATAGCGTTATCGCTGCTCACCATCTGTGTTTATTCCTCAAAGTTTCCAGCTATCGACTGATGACTGACTGGTGCTGCACGCTGATAATTCGAAGGTGGAAGTAGAGGAGGAGGCAGAGGAGGAGAAGTGGGGGTTGGAGCCACTAACGTAGGTGCTGGCGGAAGCCGTGATGGAATTAGGGCACGCAATACTTGGCGTCGGTAGCACCTGTGCCATCCCAGGGTACGACTTGCTCCCGGCCTCCACAGCCTTCACCCAGTGTGCCATCAGGGAAATGTAGCGTCCCTGGCCAAATGCACTTGTCCACGTGTCCGTGATTAAGTGGACCTTCCCAGTAACTGCGTTGGTCAAGGCACGTGTGATGTTACGGGACACATGTTGCTGTAAGGCGGGCATGGCACACCTTGAAAAATAGTGGCGGCTGGGGACTGCATAACACGGGACGGCCGCCGACATCAGGCTGCGGAAGGCTCAGTGTCCACAAGCCTAAATGGCAAAATTTCCAGGGCCAGTAATTTGAAAAGCTTTTAGTGCTATGGCCTGTGGGTGGCTGGGTATTTGCGCTTGCATTCAAATGCCTGGGGTAAGGACATTTGGACGCTGCGCTGGGACACAGAAGTGGATGTGGTCACTGATGGTGTTTGCGAAGGTTCAGGAGCAGGGTGGGAGGCATCTGGGCCTGCATGTTGGAAACGGGATTGGCCAGCATGTAACACCAGGGAAGAGGAGGCAGTGGTGTGACCCGCAGACACAGGTTGTGGACCCAGGTGTTCGGCCCACCTATTACAGTGCTTTGATACCATGTGGCGTATCATGCTGGTGGTGGTGAGGTTGCTAGTGTTCACGCCCCTGCTCATTTTTGTATGGCACAGATTGCAAATTACAACTCTTTGTCGTCTGCACTTTCCTTAAAAAAACGCCAGACTGCGGAACACCTACCCCTTTGTAAGGGAGATTTCCACAAGGAGGTTTTCCGTGGAACAGTTGTGGGCCTGTTTGCCGTGGCCTGCCTTCTCCTTTTTACCACCCTACTGCCTTTTCCAGCCTGTTGTGGTGCTGCAGATCCTTCCCCCTTTGTACTGCTGTCCTTGCTCGGCTTTTCACCTTTCCAGGTTTGGTCAGTGACTTCATCGTCCACCACCTCCTCTTCCACTTCCTCACTCTGCTCATCCTTCTGATTGTTGACCTAACCAAAACCTCAGTGATTGACAACTGTGTCTCATCCTCTTCCTCAACCTCTTGAGACAGTAATTGCTGTTGAGTTATTGGCAACTGTGTCTCATCATCATCCACCTCATTAAACAGTAATTGCTGTTACCCACTGTCATCTTCTTATGACTGTGGATGCTCAGGAGTTTGGGAATCAGGGCACAAGATCTGTCCCTCCTCAAGCATTCTTGGTGAGAGGGCAAAATCAAGGAATGGCGAGGAAAAGAGGTCCTCGGAATATCCGAGTGTGGGATCACTTGTTTGGCCAGACTCTCCATGGTGGGAGGAAGGAGTAACAAGACTGGACTTGGTGGAAGACAGGGTGGTGCTTAACTAGCTGGAAGCATTATCTGTTGCAATCCAACCGATCACCTGGTCGCACTGGTCTGACTTCAAGAGTGGTGTCCTGCGCCGCCCTTCGAACTGGGACATGAAGCTAGGTATCGTGGTACAGTTTCAACGCGCCCAGGGCCACGGCCTCTGCGTGCAGCATCACGGCCACTTCCCCGTTCCTTACTGCTCGCCTTCTTCATTTTAAATGTGATATATGCTTAAAAGTATGTCACACATACAGTAGCATATGATTTGTAAGTGTATACGCAAAAAAGTTTAAAAAGGTATTTGGGATGTGGAAACGTCACACAGGATATATTTCACAGATAATGTCAATGTTGTCACCAGCGGCTAATAAAAAATTACAGGGAATGTCACAGGTATTTGGGATGATGAAATGTTATACAGGAGAGGTACCACCGGTAATGTCACTGTAAAAAGTACACTGTATGTCACAAATAAATTTTTTAGGCGCACACTTTACACTGGAGATGTGGCACTGGTAATGTCAATGTCCGCAGCGGACACCATCTATTGAAAAAATACACTGGATGTCACAGATTTTTTGGGGATACACACATTTTACACTGGAGATGTGGTGCAGCTAATGTCACTGTCCGCAGCAGACACGTCTTTTAAAAAAGTACACTGGATGTCACAGATATTTTTTGGATGCGCAAACTTTACACTGGAGATGTGGCGCAGCTAATGTCACTGTCCGCAGCGGACACCATTTATTGAAAAAGTACACTGGATGTCACAGATATTTTTGGATGCGCACACTTTAGACTGGAGATGTGGCGCAGATAATGTCACTGTCCGCAGCGGACACCGTCTATGGAAAAAGTACACTGGATGTCACTGATATTTTAGGGATGCACACATTTTACACAGGAGATGTAGCACGAATAATTTAACTGTCCGCAGCGGACACCGTCTATTGAAAAAGGACACTGGATGTCACAGATATTTTAAGGATGCGCACACTTTATACTGAAGATGTGGCGCAGCTAATCTCACTGTCCACAGCGGACACCATCTATTGAAAAAGTACACTTAATGTCACAGATATTTTAGGGATGCGCAAACTTTACACTGGAGATGTGGCACTGGTAATGTCACTGTTGGTAGCGTACACCGTCTATTGAAAAAGTACACTGGATGTCACTGACATTTTAGGGATGCACACACTTTACACAGGAGATGTGGCACAGCTAATGTCACTGTCCACAGCGGACAACGTGCATTGTCAAAGTACACTGTATGTCACAGATATTTTTTGGATGCACACACTTTAAACTGGAGATGTGGCGCAGCTAAAGTCACTGTCCACAGCGGAAAACGTGTATTGAAAAAGTACACTGGATGTCACAGATATTTTTTAGATGTGCACACTTTATATAAGAGATGTGGCATGAATAATTTAACTATCCGTAGCGGACATCGTCTATTGAAAAAGTACACTGGATGTCACTGACATTTTAGGGATGCGCACACTTTTCACAAAGAGATGTGCTGCGAATAATTTAACTGTCCGCAGCGGACAACGTCTACCGAAAAAGTACACTGGATATAACTGATATTTTAGGGATGCGCACATTTTACACAGGAGATGTTGCCCGGATAATTTAACTGTCTGTAGCGGACACCGTCTTTGGAAAAAGGACACTGGATGTAACTGATATTTTAGGGATGCGCACATTTTACACAGGAGATGTAGCACGGATAATTTAATTGTCCGCAGCGGACACCGTCTATGGAAAAAGGACACTGGATGTCACTGATATTTTAGGGATGCTCACACTTTACACTGGAGATGTGGCACTGGTAATGTCACTGTCCGCAGCAGACACTGTCTATTGAAAAAGTACACTGGATGTCACTGATATTCTTTGGATGCACACACTTTACACTGGAGATGTGGCGCAGCTAATCTCACTGTCCACAACAGACACCGTCTATTGAAAAAGTACACTGGATGTCACAGATATTTTTGGGATGCACACACTTTACACTGGAGATGTGGCGCAGCTAATCTCACTGTCCGCAGCGGACACCGTCTATTGAAAAAGTACACTGGATGTCACAGATATTTTTTGGATGCGCATACTTTACAAAGGAGATGTGGCATGGATAATTTCGTAGCAGCCAAGAAACGTGTGGGGAGGAGACTCGAGCATTGCGCTCGAACTCATGCGGTACTCGGCCGAGTACCGCCATGTGCCGAGCATCGCAATGCTCAAGCCGAACAGGTGTTCGACCGAACATGCTCGATCATCACTAGTGCACGCATACTATTGTCTCTTGGCAATCACTTCGATGATTGATTGCTTACGGAATGAGTGATGAGGAGTAGGAGGAGCAGGAGCATCGGGACCAGCAATGATGGGAATGACAGACAGCTCCCTTCGGCTGAGGTGGTGGAGCCTTGACTGCTTGAAACCGGGTGCGTGCCACTGGGTGATGCACCGGTTGCTGCGGCAGGCTGGACCACCACATCTCAGCCACGGTTCTCCCAGTCGACTGTATGGCGACACTGTATGTGTTGACACAGGACCCTAGTGCCAACATTGGCACCCTGGCCACACTTAACCTTCTGCCCACAGATTCTACATATGGCCTCGTTCACCTCCTCCGGCTGCTTAAGAAAAAACTGCCACACCGCTGAGTAGG